>NW_022436969.1:7500930-7688101 GCF_009761245.1 Sapajus apella | reverse complement strand
AAAAAAAAAAAAAAAAAAAAAAAAAAAAAAAATTAGCCAGGTGCGGTGGCATGAAGTCTGTGGTTCCAGCTACTCGGGAGGCTGAGGTAGGAGGATTACTTGAGCCTGAAAGGCAGAGGTTGCAGTGAGCCAAGATAGCACCACTGTGCTCCAGTCTGTGTGACAGAGTGAGACTCCATCTCAAAAAAAAAACAAAAAACCATAAGGGACAGGAGTGGAGGGGACTGGACCATGTCTGCCATACCCCTGTCTCTTAACTTTCTATCATATCACCCTACCCTATTCATGTCCTATATTGCAGCAGCCATAATCTGTAAGGCCTTGTATATTTCTTGTATATTTACTTGTCAATTGCTGATTTCCAGCACTGGAAAGGAAGCCCCTCACTGAAGGCAGGAACCTTACTGGTCTTGTTCACAGATGTAGCCCCACTGCCTGGCAACCAATAAATGTTTATTTGGATCTATAGATAAAAATTCCTACTGCTATTTTTTGACCACTCCTTATACATCTAGCTGCTTTGCATATGTTAGTGCATTTAATACTCCTAACTTTCCATGCAGTCCAGATAAGTCTCCCCATCTAACAAATAGGAAAAAGCAAGGCTTCAGAAAGATCTAACACCTGTGAAGGCTTCCCAGCGTGTGGTGGGCCTTGGGTCTGAGCACCAGCATCCAAGCTCCATGCCTAAATGACACCATGTCATAGGTGTAGCAGGCACCTGCAGCCTGCCTGTTTCACATCCTCTTGGCCCACCTCTGTTCTCAGCACAGCTGTAGGGAACAATTTTGTGCCAGCTCTTCTTGCTTTGTGCTAATGGGGTCCAGGATGCTCTATGCCAGTTGCAGCCTGGAGGTACATGCAAGTTATCTCCAGGAAGAACCTGCAACCAACAGAGAATGGGAGCGGATAACGTCTCTGGCCTCTGTACTTCAGGTGGACAATTCTGGGATCCTGTGTACTCCTGAGAGCCCCATTGGAGGAGAGCCCTCCCCTGACTGCTGACTTGCCTCCATTGCAGGCAGATTAAAAGCCCTCAAAGATGTCCACATCCTAACCCCAGAACCTGTGACTATGTTATCTTTTATGGTAAAGGGGACTTTCCAGATATGATTGAATTATAGACCTTGAGATGGGGAAGAGTAACCTGAATTATCCAGGTGGACCCAATCTAATTACATAGGTTCTTCAAAGCAGATAATTTTTCCCAGCTGTGATCAGAAAGAGCATGATAGCAGAAAAAGGCTCAGAGAGGTGGTGCTGTTGGCTTTGAAGATGGAGAAGTGGGCTGCAAGCTAAGGAATGCAGGTAGCCTCTAGAAATTGGAAAAGAGAAAGGATTCTCTTCTAGACTCTCCACATGAAACACAGACTTGCTGAGATGTTTAGCTCAGTGAGACCCATGTTGGGCTTCTGACCTACAGAACTGTAAGCTAGTAATTTTTTGTTGTGTTAAACCACTACATTTGTGGTCATTTGTTACAGCGGCAATTGATAACGAATACACTGCATATTATGAAGTGCCTTAATAATATGCACTTATATTGGTTTTCTTCCTTCCTTGTCCCTTCTTACTCCCTAACTCCTACTTCCCAGGTTTATAATTACCGGTACCCAAATCGTTGTCTCAGGCGCTGTTTCATAGGGCACACACACTAAGATCATGGATACATTTTGTACCATCCTTAGTAGTTCTCATATTTTCCGTCCCCATACCCAGTCTTCAGTAATTCTGGAATCAATTCAAGGAGCAGCTAAGCTTCTTAAGAATCCTAACTTCCAGACTAATTTACAAGTTGCAACAACCCTATACCATTCTCAAATGAATAATTAACATGCTCTTGGCTTCTAATTTAAAAACTATATGATCATTTTAAATGACATATTTTATTGATGGATTATTGTTTCTAAATCTTGTCACTTTGATTTATGCTATT
Organism: Sapajus apella; assembly: GCF_009761245.1. Taxonomy (NCBI): domain Eukaryota; kingdom Metazoa; phylum Chordata; class Mammalia; order Primates; family Cebidae; genus Sapajus; species Sapajus apella. Next base: position 7,686,165 of record NW_022436969.1, on the reverse strand, counting down.
TGGAAGAAATTCAACGTCTTAAAGAGACATTATTAAAATGGAATGGAGTCCAACTATTTTAATTGAACTAGGATCTTTTGAAAATGTAGGCTGGGCATGGCGGCTCACACCTGTAATCCCAGCACTTTGGGAGGTCGAGATGGGTGGATCATGAGGCCAGGAGATTGAGACTATCTTGGCTAACACGGTGAAACCCCATCTCTACTAAAAATACAAAAAAATTTAGCTGGGTATGGTGGCATGTGTCTGTAGTCCCAACTACTCGGGAGGTTAAGGAAGGAGAATAGCCTGAACCCAGGAGGCAGAGGTTGCAGTGAGATCGTGCCACTGCATTCTAGCCTGGGTGACAGAGTGAGACTCCATCTCAACAAAAAAAAAAAAAAAGAGAGAAAGAAAAGAAAATGTACTAGTCTATACTGCCTGATGATGAAATTGATACTGCTAAGGAAATAGCAGTAATCGTTCTCATCAGAAGCGTTCAGCAAGCCAGGCACGAGTGGCTCACGCCTGTAATCCCAACACTTTGGGAGGTCGAGGCAGGTGGATCACTTGAGCCCAGGAGCTGGAGACCAGCCTGACCAACCTTGTGAAACCTTGTCTCTACTAAAAATACAAAAATTAGCAGGGCATGGTGGCAGGCACCTGTAATCTCGGCTATTCAGGAGGCTGAGGCAGGAGAATCGTTCGAACTAGGAGTTGGAGGTTGCAGTAAGCCAAGCTTGCCCCACTGCACTCTAGCCTGGAGACAGAGCGAGGAGCCATCTCAGAAAAAAAAAAAAAAGTGTTCAGCACAGGAAGCTTTGAGGGTTTCACAAAGTATATGTCTATGCAATATACAGTTGTTCAATTATTCATCTTCCTTCTATTTTCAACTCTTCGAGAGGATGTTACCGTGTTCTTAAAGGTATCTTACTTAACCCAGTTTCAGGGAGTTGCGTGGTAATCCACAAGGCAGCATCAATTCTGAGAGAGTGGAAGATATGGTGGTGGCGGACACCATCCAAGACCTTTGCACCGCAGAATCGAGCTCTAGCTTTTTCATGCCTCTTTTCCCGTAACTACTTGTAATCCTGCTACAGTCAGAATGAGTGCAGGTCATGTTCTTTACAAGGATTAATAATGAAAGGCTGTTTGAAGCCACAGGCAACAGGAAACCTAGTTCTATCTAGAAATGCTCTTGTATACATATGTCTGCTTAAAAGAGGGGTGGCTAGAAACAGCAGGCCAGGCAGTAACTCTCTGGGCTCCCCTCTAATGCTCTGTGATGGGGAAGTTTGCAAAGGATTCCCTGAGCAGGCAGCGGGCAGCTCTCTGCAGCACTCCCTCTGACAGCTGCTCAGCAGTAGGGACAGAAGGTGCTGCAGGGAAGCCTGACACTGCCAGGGCTGCTCTCCCTGCAGCTCCCCCATCCTTCCTCTCAGAACTCCATGCAGCACATCTTTGGAAAGTTAGTTTCCTCTAAAAACAAAAGGTTGTTCAAAGGAGATTTAAAGTCTGCATCACGTTGGATGACAAGTCAGTAAGCATGTGAATATCGTCATCCCTGCTCCTCCACAACCTCCTCCACAGCTGCAGCAGGTTGTGGGCTGCTGGCCCCCGTGCCTCCCGGTGTCAGGGTGTCAGCATTTGAGAACTGGAGGACTAAAGCTAGCCACACATTCAAGAGAAGGAGAGGAGCAAGGAAACACCTAGCCCTTAAAATGCCCTGCTTTGAGATGCTACATAGGCCAGCCAGGAGAGAGGGCTGTGAACTAAGGGATGGGGTTTATACAATTGTGTGTGCCTAAGGGAAGGATAGAGGAAGAGAAGAGAAGGAAGGAGGGAGGAGGAATGAAAGGAAGGAGGCCGAAGTGAATAGAGGGAGGGAAAAAGGAAGAGAGGAAGGCTTTGTTCCAGAATCTGGAATTGGTTCTGAACAAAGTGTTAAAAGGAGGGAAGTTAGACCCTGAGGCCTCTCCGTCTCTTTGTATTGTGTTAGGAAGCCTTTCTCCCCCAGGGGCACAGACCCTCCCAGGGCCAATAACCATGGCAACCTCATTTGAGTGGGATGGGTTCCACTTCCAACCTTGCTCCTTGTCCAGCGTGCTGTTCTCTGCATCCTGATGGCTGCCTGCTCACAGAGGGACAGTGACGAACAATGAAGAAGTCATGGCAACCAGCTATCATGTTCCATCTCTGAGGGAAAACAGCTTCTGTCTTCAGGCAAAGCTACATGAAATGTGCCTTCCTCTAATAGTGCCTCCCCCTAGACTGCACAGCCAAGGGCCTGCGCCAACACCACCCCGCCGTCCCTGCCATCCCCCTAATCCGGAGTCTGTCTGGCTCTCCCCTCTCCCCCTCATCTCGGCAGTGACTTGCTCTCTCATTTCGCACAGGGCTCTGCTTAAAGGTCACCTCCTTAGAAACCGCTTCCTTGGCTACACCACCTAAAACCGCACCCCAGTCATCTGTATCCCTTTACTTTGCTTTCTTTTCCTTTCCTATAGTTAAACACTACCTAACTTTCTATCAAATCCTCCTGCACTATAAAGGTCTGTTTGTATCTCCTCTAAGAATACAAAGAATGTAAATCCCATATAACAACTCACATGCTGTCTTTATGCAAGGGAGCAAACGTCTTTTCCATCCTCTCTCGGAATAAGGATCATACACAGATTATGCAGCCAGGGTGATTCTCCATGGTGGTGTTCCTCTCTTCATAAAGTAGAAATCCTCCTGGCAGCCTAAATCCCCAACCCATGGACAGCTTGAAATTATATACAAAAGATTTCTTAAGCAACTTTTGCCATAAAACAGAACTCTAAGAAACCCAAATCTCTGATTTCAAAGGGATAATCATAGACCCAGAACACAGTATTAAAAATTACTTTTAAAATGAGCACATACAGATTTAAAACAGCAGATTTTCTCCAGGAGGACCTAAGACATTGATCAAGAATGTAAGAACAAGGAATATAGTCAATCTGGAGCTTGAGCCATTCTCAGGGCAGTTGAGCCTGGGTGGACCTGTCCAGCACTGGCCCTGGGAGTAGAAAGAAAGGGGAAATTGGGAAGCAAGGCAAGTCTGCCCTTGAGAAGCTTCCACCTCCCTCCCCCATCTAGGGGGACTCCTCTCGCTGGTCCCAGCTGCCCAATGCCAACAATGTCCCTTTCTCACCACTATTCATCAGGAAAGAAAAATTCACCCAAATGGTTAGAAAATAATGAATCCATCTTAACAGTAAGTCTCCCAGGAGTTGTGTTATTTTAAGCAGGAGGTGTGCAGTTCATCCTTAAAAAAGAAGCTCAAGGCCAGGTGTGGTGGCTCAGACCTGGAATCCCAGCATTTTGGGAGGCCAAGGCAGGTGAATCACCTGAGACCAGGAGTTCCAGGCCAGCCTGGCCACTGTGATGAAATCCCATCTCTACTAAAAATACAAAAATTAGCTGGGCATGGTGGCACATGCCTGTCATCCCAACCATTCAGGAGGTTGAGGCACTAGAATTGCTTGTGCCTGGGAGGCGGAAGTTGCAGTGAGCTGAGATCACACACTGCCCTCCAGCCTAGGTAACAGAACAAGACTGTCTCAAAAAAATAAATAAATAATATAACTTGATTTAGAAAGCTCTCCCTAACAGTCAATACTACATTAACCGCTACTAGTGGGGTCCCGTAATAAATACTCTGTACATGTCTCCATCTTGCATTTGCCACATTTTATGACAGCTTGTGTATCTGTAAGTTCCATGGAGGTGAGGGATGTACCAAGCTCTTGCGACAGAGCAGGTGCATAATGAACATTGAAGGAAGAAAGGAAGGAGCAAATGAATGAATGACTGCATCTGTTTCCCCTACTGGACCAGGGCATTTCAAGGACAGAAGTGGTACTTTATTTACCTTTCCATCTAAAAGGCAGTATAGCATAGTCAAGGCAGGACTCTGCAGCCAGGATGCCTAGGTAAAAATCCAGATTTCGTTACTTAGCAGTGCTAACTGTACCTCTGTTTTCTCCTCTGTAAACAGGAGGTACCTACCTCATAGGATGTAATGATTATTAAAAGTATTAATCTATGTTGAAAGTACTTAGACTGGTACCTACCACCTAGTATCATGTGAGTGTTAGCTATTACTGTTATTAGTTGAATTCTCATTACCTGCCTAGCAGAGATTTGCTTCATGTACCTGTTGTGTATCAGTCACAGATGGGCAAAGTATGAAGGTACACATCCTCCTTTCCCTGAAATTCTGCCTGTTTCATGGACACTGCTGGTCCTGGGCACAGAGGATGAGAAAGATGAAGAGGAGGTTAGGTTTGTCTACCAAAGACAAACTCTACCAACGAGTAACTTCACTGCCCAGTACAGAATGATGATACTTTATTATAACATGTTCTGAAGCAGTTCTCATTTTGGTGGAGTTTTTACCACATTTCTTTAGATGACTACCTCAAGTTTCTGATTCCCTTCCATCAAGAAGGCTTAGTTCTTGAGTAGACAAAGTAGACAGTTGAACACATTTCTGTTTACAATTCTTTCATTTGTTGTCTTAGTCCATTTGGATGGCTTTAATGAAATGCCATAAATTGGGTGGCTTGTAAACAACAGAAATTTATTTCTCACGGTTCTGGAGGTGAAAAGCCAAGGTCAAGACACATTCGGTGTCTTGCAAGGGTCTGGGTCCACTTTTTGGTTGGCTGTGTCCTCACATGGTGGAAGGGGCTAGGTAGCTCTCAGGGGCTTCTCTGACAAGGGCACAAATTCTGTTCATGAGAGCTTCACCCTCCCAACTTCATCACCTCCCATCACCACCTCACCTCCTAATATCATTACCTTAGGGGCAAGGATTTCAACATAGCAATTTTGGGAGCACACAAACATTCAGACATAACATTTGTCTAGTCTTATTTGTCTAGTATCGATCTTAATTTGTTTTCTTTTCTTTTTTTTTTTTTTTTGAGACGGAGTTTCGCTCTTGTTGCCCAGGCTGGAGTGCAATGGCATGATCTCGGCTCACTGCAACCTCCACCTTCAGGGTTACAATGAGTCTCCTGCCTCAGCCTCCAAAGTAGCTGGATTACAGGCATGTGCCAACACACCTGGCTAATTTTGTATTTTTAGTAGAGATGGGGCTTCTCCATGTTGGTCAGGCTGGTCTCGAACTCCTAACCTCAGGTGATCTGCCTGCCTCGGCCTCCCAAAGTGCTGGGATTACAGGCGTGAGCCCACCACACTCAGCTGCATCTTAATTTTTAAAAAGAAAAAATGCTTAAACATTTGGCTTCCCAAAACTGAATTACTACTTAAAAATTAATACTAGTTAAGTAATTCACCAAATATGTGCAAAAGTATCTTGGAGACAGAGTGATATACAGGTGATTTGTCTTCAGTTATGTATTTTTTAAAGCAAATAATGAGTTTTAGATTGATTGTTAAAAGTTATTAAAAAAAAAGACTAAAATGTTTGCAACAAAACATTTCAAAGTAGATAAGAATATCAAAGCAAATATATATATATATATGAAACCTTACCCAAAACAAATTTACCTCTTCTTGTTTGGGTCACTGAAACTAGATGTGGGATCAGGAGAAGCCTCAATTAATTTAAATTTATTCCTGTCTGTTGTAATGAAATAACTATAGGTACATATAAAGGTTTTATACATACAAACACATGTTGAATTCTGCTTTGTTCTTTGTTTTTCATGCTTTTATTTAGCTTAATTTCTCTGTATATGTATAAAGGGAGGGACCCCTCCTCCTGTTGAAGAAGGGACCTGGTGGGAGGTGATTGGTTCAGGGGGGCGGTTTCCCCCATGCTGTTCTCATGATAGTGAGTTCTCACGAGATCTGATGGTTTAAAAGTGGCACTTCCCCCTTCGCCATCTCTCTCTTCTGCCACCATGTAAAGAAAATGCTTGCTTCTCTTTCCTCTTCCACCACGATTGTAAGTTTCCTGAGGCCTCCCCAGCCATGAGGAACTCTGAGACAATTAAACCTCTTTCCTTTAATAAATTACTCAGTCTTGGGTAGTTCTTCACAGCAGTGTGAAAATGGACTAATACAGATCCACCACCCTCACAATAGTCAGCTGAGTACTCATCAGTGTCTACAGGTGAAGCAACTACCTGAGGCTGGGGAAAAACTACTCATAATGAGACATAACAGTGTCCAGTGTTTAAACAGATCCAATAACAGTGTCGGTTTCCACCAGCCAGAAAGCAAGCCCCATGATTCACAGGCCATTGATAGAGTACAAAAGACCTCAGCTAAGGAGTAGGGAAAAATTAGTCCTCGACTGAGCAGACCCAGACTCCTGCTCCAGACCTACCTAACAAATTTGAAAAAGTAAGAACTGAAAGAATCAATTTGTTTTCAAGTAACTTCTTTGCATCTCAGAACAAAGCTTGATAATATTTATAGGATTCCCAAAATATCCAATTCTCAACAACATAAAATGCACAATGTTAGTGTTATGGTCTAAATGTCTGTATCCCCCTCCAAATTTATATGTTGAAATCCTAACTCCCAATATGATAATATTTGGAGGTGAGCATTTAGGAGGTAATTAGGTCATAAAAGGGAAGCCGTTGTGAATGGGATTAGTGCTGTTATTAAAAAACATGTGAGGCCAGGTGCAGTGGCTCACGCCTGTAATCCCAGCACTTTGGGAGGCCGAGGTAGGCAGATCACAAGGTCAGGAGACTGAAAACATCTTGGCCAATATGGTGAAACCCATCTCTACTAAAAATACAAAAATTTGCTGGGCATGGTGGCACACAGCTGTAGTCCCAGCTACTCAGGAGGCTGAGGCAGGAGAATAGCTTGAACCCCGGAGGCAGAGGTTGCAGTGAGCCGAGATTGCACCACTGTACTCCAGCCTAGGCAACAAAAGCAAAACTCCGTCTCAAAAAAAAAAAATGTGAGAGCTTGCTTTTTCTCTCTTTGCCATGCAAAGTTGGCAATCTGCAACTCAGTAGAAGATCCTTGCCAGAAGCAACTGTGCTGGCATACTGATTTCAGAATTTCAGTTTCCAGAACAATGAGAAATAAATGTTGTTAAAAGCCACCTAGTTTATGGTGATTTGTTAGAGCAGCACAAATTGACTAAGGCAGCCTAAAATATGGTAAAAAAACAAAACAAAACAAAACTACTAGGCATGCAAAGAAGCACAAAAATTCAACTCATAGTAAGAATAAAAATCAATCAAATTGAAACTGACTCACAACTGACACTAAGGTTAGAATTGGAAAACAAAGATATTAAAATAATTATAACTAATTCTTTATGTTCAAAAATTAGGTAGATACATCAGAGATATAAAAAAGATCCAAGTCAAACTTCTAGAGATGAAGACTACAATGTGTGAGCTGTAAAGTACGTTTGATGGGATTATTGACATTGTAGATTAGACATTGTAGAAGAGACTGGAGACCTTGAAGACATAGACATAGAAGCTTTCTAAAATGAAGCAAAGAGAGAAAGGAAGTTGTTTTAGTCATAGTTTCCCAGACAGAACTGATAGAATACACACACACACACACACAAAGAGATATATGAGAAAGGACTAATTATGAGAACTGGCTCACTTGATCATGGAGGTTGAGAAGTCCCATAGCAGCCTGTCAGCAAGCTGAAGAAGCAGGGAAACCAGTAGTATTACTCAGTCCAAGTCCAGAGGCCTCAGAACCAGGGAATTCTGAGACAGAGGCTGAAGGCCTGAGAGCCCAGGGGGCTGTCATACAAGTCCTATTGTCCAATAGCCAGAGAATCTAGAGTTATGATGTCCAAAGGCACATCCCCACTCTGGAAGACAGAGCAAAAATTCACTCTTCCTTCATCTTTTTTTTTGTTCAATTCAGGCCCCCAGCTGATTGGATAATGTCCATCCACATTGAAGGTAGATCTTCCCCACCCAGCCCACCAACTCACATGCCAGTCTCCACTGGAAACACCCTCTCAGCCATTCCTGGGGCAGCCCAATCGTTCCAACTAAATGGCAAGCCATATGGGTTTCCCTTTCAGCAGAAAACGGATGTGCTCAGTGCCCACGGAAGCACTGAGAATAAACAATGCTTTCCCAGGTACCTGAATGTTCCTTAATCCAGACAAGTTGACACCCAAAATCAATCATCACAAAGACTTTTTTTTTTTTTTTTTTTTTAATGAACAGAGCATCAGTGAGCTGTGGGCTAATTTATATGACAGTGGAGTTCCTGAAAAATAGGACAAAGATAAGGGTATAAAAATATTTGAAGAAATGATGGCTGAAAATTTTCCAAATTTCATGAAAATTATTAACCCACAAATCCAATTGTGAATTCCAAATACAAGAAATATAAATAAAGCAACATCAAGACACATCATGACTAAATTGCTCAGAAACAGTGATAAAGAGAAAAATCTTAAAAGCAACCACATGAAAAAAACCCCACACATTCTATACAGAGGAACAAGGATAATGATGAGAGCAGATTTTTGTGTTTTTTTTTTGGAAACAATACAAGTAAGAAGACAATGTATCCATATCTCTAAAAGTACTAAAAGATCATTTGATATGGCAAGCACTACCTTGATACTAAAACCTAACAAAGAAGCGGTAAGAAAACTACAAACCAATATTGCTCGCAAAGTCAACCTCTCTATTTGCAGACAATATGGTCACCTATGTAGAAAATGTGATGGAATCTATTTTTTTTTAAATACTAGAACAAATTATTTTAGCAAGATCATAGGATACAAGATAAATACGCAAAAATCAATTGTATTTCTATATACTAGCAATGACCAACTGAAAAATAAAATTTTAAAAATAATGTAATTTAGAATAGCATCAAATTTATGAAATAGGAATAAATATGACAAAAGATGTGAAAGTCTTCTACATTAAAATGATAAAGAATTGGTGACCAGAATTAAATTAGACCAAACTAAACAAACAGATATAGCATGTTCATGAGTCAGAAGAATCAATATTATTAAGACATTCATTCTTCCCAAATTGACCTATTAGAGTTAGCTCACTGCCAATCAATATAGCAGAAGGCTTTGTTTTTGTAGAAATTAACAACCTAATTCTAAAATGCAAGGGACTTAGAATAATAAAAACAATTTTGAAAACAAAAACAATGACTAGCCTTGGCAACATAGCAAGACTCCATCTCTACACAAATAAAGTATTTAGCCAGACATGGTGGTGTGCACCTGTAGCCCTAGCTACTCAGGAGGCTGAAGTGGAAGAACTGCTTGATCCCAGGAGCTGGAGGCTCCAGTAAGCTATGACCATGCCACTGCACTCTAGCCTGGGCAAAAGAAGAAGACTATGTCTCTAAAAAAATAATAAAAAAAGAAGTACAAAGTTGAAAGACTAACATTACCTGATTTCAAGGCTTTCTATAAATCTAAACTAATGAAGATAGGTGTTATAAAGATAGACATAGAGCAATGGAACAAAATATTCCAGAAATAGACCCACCTACAGATGGCAACTGATTTTTTACAAAGTCACAAAGGCAAAGCAGTGGAGAAAGGATAGTCTCTTCAGCCAATGGTACTGGAACAATGGGATATTCATATGCCAAAAAAATGGACTTCATATCCTGTACTATGTATACAAATTAACTCAAAATGGGCCATAGGCCTAAATGTAAAACTAAATATTATACAACTTCTATGAGAAAACATAAGGAAAAAAACTTTGACCTTGGGTTACACAAAGATCTTATAGACACAACCCCAAAAATATAATCCAAAAAAGAACAAATTGATTAAATTTCATGAAAATTAAAAACTTTCATTCTTTCAGAGAATGAAAAGACAGGCACAAGTTGGGAGAAAATATTTTTAAATCATATATCTAATGATAGAATTAATTCAGAATATATAAAGAATTTCTAATAATATAAGAAAAAAAAACAACTCAGTAAAAACATGGGCAAAAGATTTGAACAGACACATCATCAACTAACACAGACTAATAGTAAATTAAGTGCATGAAAATTAAGTGCACTTAATTCCATCAGGGAAATGCAAACTAAAACCGCAATGAGATATGACTACATTCCTATTAGAATGACCAAAAAGAAAAACATTGCCCATGTCAATGTAGGTGAGGATGGGGAAGAGCCAGAACTCTCATATGCTGCTGCTGGGAATGGAAAATGATACAGACACTCTGGAAGACAATTGTCAGAGTCTTTGAAAGTTAAATATATATCTACCATGTGATCCAGCCATTCTGCCTCTAGGTGTTTAACCAAAAGGAATGGAAATATGTATTCATTCAAACACATGTGCGTGAATTCTCATAAAAGCTTTATTTGTAAAAGAAAAACTGGAAAGAACCCAAATTTCCATTCACAGATAAGTGAATATACTGTATAGGGTATCCATATAATCAAGAGTGACTACTCAGCAATAAAAAGGAATGAACTGGCCAGGCAAAGTGGTTCACGCCTGTAATACTAGCCCTTGGAAGGCCGAGGAGGGCAGATTGTCAAGGTCAGGAGTTCGAGACCAGCCTGACTAACATGGTGAAACCCCATCTCTACTAAAAATGCAAAAATTAGCTGGGCTTGGTGGTGGGTGCCTGTGATCCCAGATACTGGAGAGGCTGAGGCAGAATTGTTTGAACCCAGGAGGTGGAGGTTGCAGTGAGCTGAGATTGTGCCATTGCACTACAGCCTGGACAACAGAGCGAGACTCCGTCTCAAAAAAAAAAAATGAACTAATGAATTATTAGTATGTATTAGTATGCATACACTTCCACTTGGATGAATCTCAGCATGATTATGCTGAGTAACAGAAGCAAGATAAAGGACTCAGAGAGTACATACTATAAACTTTCATTTATATGAAATTCTAGAAAAGGCAAACTTTCATATAAACTTTCATTTATATGAAATTCTAGAAAAGGCAGAAAAATTCGAGAAAAGACAAAGGGTCATGCAGACACTTTTGGGATGATGAATATGTTCACTATCTAGATTATATTTTCACTGACTTATACACATGTCAAAACTTATCAAATAGAACAGCTTTAATATGTACAACGTGTTACATGGCAATTGTACCTCAACCGAGTTGCATTCTTTTAAAAGTTTAAATTTAAAATTATCTGTGAATATTATGCTTAACCTTTAGCCCTTTGCCTTGGCCAGAATGCCTTCTCATGCATAATTCTTTGCAGAGAAAGCTACATCTCCTTCACCTACGGTGCTAAGACAAGAGGTAAACAAATGGTTTAATCACTGTGATAGCTGTAGTTCTAGCACCTGACTCATAGGAAGTACTTAATGTGTGTGCAACAATAATACTTCATGCTTAGAAGTTATATGGGTCTAAAATTCACTAACTAAAGAACTATAGAAATGTGATTTGTGGGCTGGATATGGTGGCTCATGCCTGTAATCCCAGCACTTTGGGATGCCAAGGCAGGTAGATCACAAGGTCAGGAGATTGAGACCATCCTGGCCAACATGGTGAAACCCTGTGTCTGCTAAAAATACAAAAAAAAAAAAAAAAAAATTAGCTAGGCATAGTGGTGTATGCCTGTAATCTCAGCTACTAAGGAGGCTGAGGCAGGAGAATTGCTCGAACCAGGAAGTCAAAGGTTGCAGTGAGCCAAGATCAAGTCACTGCCCTCCAGTCTGGTGACAGAGCAAAACTCTGTATCAAAAAAAAAGTGATTTGCAATAAATTTAGAAGGTGACATCTAGGAAGCATTGCACATCACAGGAGCTTGTATTTCTTTCAAATACACAGAAGAAAATCAAGGAACGACTGAGCAAGGTCTACCCTGCAAGGTCTTGAAGATCGTTATCTAGCCAGTGACTCAGAATCTGACTTACTCCCAGGAGCCAACTACCCCAGAGTGCTGAGCACATCAAACTCAAAATGGCTGGTGAAAATGCTTGCCTCTGGTAGAAGAGCTGCATGTAAATTGGATACCAGAAGGAAAGCAATTTAAGTCATGCAAACACAACTCAACTAAAAACAGAGATTAAAGAGAGCGGCTGTAACTCACACCAAATATTTAGTAGCTGCAATTTTCATTTTTTACTGCTGAGTTCAATTTAAGAAAACAACAATAACATTTATTTAACATCTGTTATGTGTCAACAGTGTGGTAGTCATCTTTAAGGCTGTTAAACATTCAAATAAATTGTAGGAGGAAATGAAATCTCCCTTCTAAGAAATCTTTCTCATTTGGATACAGAGTTTATCTATACAAAATGAAATATGCGTAGATCTTCCAAGACAACATCTTTGTCTATGACATTTTGTTATATATTCACGATTTCATGGCCATGATGCCTTACATAAAACATTAATTAATTACAGCACAGTTCACAATAGCTAAGATTTGGAAGCAACCTAAGTGTCCATCAATAGATGATTAGATAAAGATAATGTGGTACATATATATACAATGGAGTACTATTCAGTTATAAAAAGGAATAAGATCCTGTCATTTGCAACAACATGCATGGAACTGGAGGTCATTGTGTTAAGTGAAATAAGCCAGGCACAGAAACATAAACTTCATATGTTCTCACTTATTTGTGGGAGCTAAAAATTAAAATAATTGAACTCACTGAAATAGTAGAAGGATGGTTACCAGAAGCTGGAAAGCGTAGTGGTGGAGTAGGGGGAAATGGGGATGGTTAATCAGTTCAAAAAAAAGGGAATGAATAAGACCTAGTATTGGCTAGCACAACAGAGTGGCTATAGCAAAAAATAATTTAATTGTACATTTTAAATTAACTAAAATAATATAAATGAATTGTTTGTAACACAAAGGACAAATGCTTAAGGAAATGGATACCCCATTTACCCTGATGTGAATATTATGCATTGCATGCCTATATCACACTATGTCATGTAACCCACAAATATGTATACCTATTATATACCCACAAGCATTAAAAATAAATTTAAAAAATTAATAGGGTATTACATAATTTCCCCCAGGTCTGGCTCAGTTATTCCCTATGAACAATGTAGAGAACATATTGTCTAGTTAACTTGGTTGAATAAGGAGTCAATGAATGGGGGGAAGTGTATTTGGAAATTCTTTCCAAAAATTGAAATACTATGGTCATCCATTCATTAAATAGTCACTGAATTCCTACCATGTCCTGGGAGTGTGCAGTGGTAAACAAATCAGACATATGGTCTCTGCCCACATGAGGCCCACAGGGAGGCAGGAGATCCAAAAATAAATATACCATTACGCATTGTAATTAATTGAAAATATTTGTGTATACTAGGTGGCAGAGAAAGCCCAATGTGCTGCCTCACTGTAATTTCCAGTCTCTACAGAAATAAGAAAGGCATTGCTCTAGTGCCCCTTAATTGTAGCAGCTTTTCTGTTTTTGCATTAGCAGTAATTAAGTGCCCTTGACGTTTTTGTGCTCAGAGTGCAGCAACCTGCCTTACAAGCATGGCTTTCTTCTCCCTGGGCATAACTACTGAGTACTTGGCAGGCAGGCTGGACTGACCTGCGCCACGCACAGAGCCAGAGCCCACCACCAACGCTTCAAGCCCAGGGGCTGTGATTCTGGGTGCATAGCACAGAAAAGACTGCCAGGCTGTGTCAGTCTTAAATCACGCTTATGCATATAGGTTAACCACAGTTATGTAAGCAGGTTCTGAGAAAAGGTGGGGAAGAGAACGGAGAGTTTTGCTACAACAGAGGCAGAACTCTGAATTTATTTCCAGCTGCCTTTCTTGTCTCTCCTGGAGACCTAACCCCTCCAGCACCTACATACACAGTCTCTTTGGGAGCAACTATCCTGCCACTGGCTCAGAAAGACTGAGTCCTAAGAATTCCCTCTTGCTCCTAAGAAATTTCAAGCTTCTTTTGTGGTAAGTGGCTTAATGAGACAGGATGAGTGATAAGCAAGAAGTATCATTGTTATGTCATTTTATGTTTCTAACACGTTGTCATTGTGCTGGCTAAGTTCGTCTTTCATGTTAAAATACTAATGCAAATTGAGGCTGTGATAAAAAGGCTTTCAATATGAAATAGACAAGACATATAATGGAAAGAAATGCTTCCAGAATGGATTTCCATAAAAATGTGACAAGACTTTCTCAGTGCCATTCTGTAAAACCACTGCTATTTTTCCACAAATGCCAGATGTTAAAGCATTTGCATAGTATCCCTTGGAGGGTTGGGTGTAAAGACATGTATTAATATCAGGTTAACAGAAAATATCTATTACAACATGATATCTAGACGCAGATGTTCAAGAAATACCCATAGCATTTGTTAGGACTAATTATTATGAAGTCCATGGATGCTTTTTTATACCAAATAATTTAGTACACCCTCACTTACAGATCTTATGCTTGGTTAAGAATGTGTAAAACTGACCAAAAATGTCACTGTGAATTTCATTAAATCTTGTATAAAGATCAAAATGTAGGCCTCCAGCTGTGGAATTTAGAATCTCATCTTTTACTATCCTTGAGCAGCTGTGAGTGAAATGGCAGATCAAAATTTACTTTTCATAAATATTTAAGTAATGTCACAATTAGCAATGCTATTCTAGATAATTAACTTCACTACATGCTATTAACTGAAAAGCTATGAAAAAGTTACATACCATTTGTCTTGGGAAATATAATAGACATGGAACATAATTTGACATTAGATGTTTTGGTATTAGGTTGGTGCAAAGATAATTGCTTTTAATAGCAAAACCACAATTACTTTTGCACCAACCTAGTGCTTCATATAACATCACCAGCAATCAGCCAGAAAGCTTCATATTAATCTTAAGTGAATTGTTGCCATTAACAATGCTTTCTTCTCGGAGATTCAGCTGGAGAAGTTCATTTTGGAAACCATTTAAAACTGCTATGCACATGAACCCCTGAAAAGATATGAAGCTCTGGCAATAAAACAGCAAAAAATAAATGAAGGCTAAAAACAGACGGAGACAGTTTCCCAGTGCAAAGGGTTTTCTATTATTTTAATTCTCATTCCTTAGATGTTTTGGCTGAAGATACGACAAAAAAAAATAAATAGATATGTTTTCCTCAAAAACCATCACTTTATTTTTGTGCCACAGTTTTAATTTGTTTAAAATAAGATGACAGAGAAAAAATTATAGAGATAAAATCAACTGTAGTAGCCAAAAAAAAAAATCAGTTGTAGTAACCAAAGGAAGTCAGTCTGTATCTCCAAAATCTCTGAGAGTCCATCAGTGTGGTTGGCAGATGTTTTACAAACATGTAGGGAATCTGTCATGAACTTTAAACAGAAGACCAAGAGAGCTTTTTCTATTTGCCAAGAAATCTAGGAAAACAAAGGGAAATTAAACCCATTAGTCTAGTTTAACATCATGTGCTTTCCCCACTCGCCCCTGCCCGCATTGCCATGGCTTACGGTCACACACTGAATGGTACTTACATTCCTCAGGAAAGATCAGTTGGCCCCATTTCAAGGCTTTAAAAAAGCCTCATCACTATGCCCCCAACATTAACACTCAAAGCCCTGCAGGGCTGTACCTTGGACAGCTGTTTCTGCTGAGTAAGATCCTCAGCAGATGAAATGCTAGCAGCAGCAGCATCTATGAACTGCCTTATAATAGACTGCAACTTGGCTGCACTTAGTCATCACCAGGGCCATGCGCTGATGCTGATGCAGGGACTCCACCCTCAGAGACGCTAATTGCATTGGTCTGGGAGTGGCCTGGACATCAGGATCTTTTCCTTTTTTTTTTTTTTTTTTTTTTTTTGAGACAGAGTCTCATTCTGTTGCCCAGGCTGGAGTGCAGTGGTGCAATCTCAGCTCACTGCAACCTCCGCCTCCTGGGTTCAAGTGATTCTCCTGCCTCAGCCTCCTGAGTAGCTGGGACTTCAGGCACCTGCCACCACACCTGGCTAATTTTTTTTTTTTTTTGTATTTTTAGTAGAGATGGGGTTTCACCATCTTAACCAGGATGCTCTCGATCTTCTGACCTCAGGATCCGCCCACCTTGGCCTCCCAAAGTGCTGGGATTACAGGTGTGAGCCACAGCACCTGGCCTCCCTTTTTAAAAAAATTAATTATAATCCACAGAAAGTTACAAAGTTTTTCCTAATGGTTACATCTCACATCAGGAAACTGATCTTTGCACAATGTGTGTGTATAGTTCTCTGTCACTTTATCACATGTGTAGATTCATATAACCAGCATTGCAATTATGATAAAGAACTATTCCATCACAAAGATATGCCTTTATGGTATCACCTTCCCACCTTCTCTCTACTATCCCTAACTCCTGACAAACACTAATCTTGATAATTTTGTCATTTCAGGAATGTTAGATAAATGGAATCGGCCAGGCACGGTGGCTCATTTATGTAATCCTAGCACTTTGGGGGGCTGAGACAGGTGGATCACTTGAGGTCAGGAGTTTGAGACCAGCCTGGCCAACATGTTGAAACGCCATCTCTACTAAAAACACCCCAAAACTTAGCCAGATGTGGTGGCATGTGCCTGTAGTCCCAGCTACTCAGGGGGCTGAGGCACAAGAATTACTTGAACCCAGGAGGCAGATGTTGCAGTGAGCCAAGATTGCACCACTGCACTCCAGCCTGGGTAACAGAGTGAGGCTCTCTCTCTAAATAAATAGAATCATACAATGTGTACCCTTTTGTGATTGGCTTTTTCACTCAGCATAATGCACCTGAGATCCATCTGAGTTGTATAAATTGATAGTTCATTCCTCTTTTATTGCTGGTATAGATGTACTACACCATGGGGCTGTTACAAATAAAGCTGCCATGAACATTTGTATAAAAGTTTTTGTGTGACCAGCCTGGGCAACATAGCAAAACCCCATCTCTACAAAAAAAAAAAAAAAAAAAATTAGCCAGGCATGGTGGCATACACCTGTGGTTCCAGCTACTCAGGAGGCTGAGGTAGGAGGATCACTTGAGCCCAGGAGGTCAAGGCTGCAGTGAGTCACAATCACACCACTGCACTCCAGCCAGGGTGACAGAGCAAGACCCTGTCTCAAAAATGAATAAAAAGTTTTTGTGTGGGGACATAAGTTTTTATTTCTCTGGCACCAATGCCAGAAGTGCAGTTGTTGAATTGTATGTTAAGTATATGTTTAGTTTTTAAAGAAACTGCCAAACTTTTTTCCAGAGTGGCTATACCATTTTATATCTCCACCAGCAATGAGAGATGCAATTTCTCCACATTCTTGCCAACATTTGGTATTGTCACTATGTTTTATTTTAGCCACTCTGTAGGTGTGTGGTGAAACTTCATTGTGGTTTAGTTTACATTTCCATCAAAATGAGTGATGTTGAACATCTTTTCATGTGCTTATTTGCCATCTGTATATCCGCTTCAGTAAAATGTCTCTTTATATCTTTTGCCCATTTTCTAATTGGATTTGGGCATGGGCCAGAGAGATGGAAGAGGGGCGGTACATCAGAAAGTTCCCTAAGTGTATCTACTGTGCAGGCACGTTTGGAAAGCACTGCCTCATTATAATTTCTTTATGTAGGTACATTCTAAATGTAAGCCATTGCACCTGTGCTAATATTAAAATAAGGTCACTGTGGGCACTGACTAATTAAATATGCCTGCAGTTCAAGGGAAAAAAACTGGAGGTACTTTCCATGACCTCAGGTTGTTTGCATATGCTTACCATAAGGCTGGAAGAGTGAGACCTACAGGGAATATTTCTGGAAATGTGGCCCAAATATCTTCTGCTTCAGAATCATGGCATGTGTATGTGTATGTGTGCACCTGTGTACATGTGTGAAAAATGGTGATTCCCCAGTTCCAAATCCCAGACCTACTAAATCAGGACTTTCGAGGATGAGGCCTAGAAATCTATATACATAGCCCAGGAGACTTCCATGCTCTCAAAAATTTGAGACCTACCTTGCTCAGGGAAGACTGGGGACCCAATCTCCACGTCAGGGCATAGGTGGATGCCTTCCTATTAAGAAATTGGTTGGCTGGGCACAATGGCTCACGCCTGTAATCCCAGCACTTTGGGAGGCTGAGACGAATGGATCACGAGTTCAGGAGATTGAGACTATCCCAGCTAATACAGTGAAACCCCATCTCTACTAAAAATCTAAAACGAAACAAAAAAAATAGCCAGGTGTGGTGGCACATACCTGTAGTAGCAGCTACTCAGGAGGCTGAAGCAGGAGAATCGCTTGAACCCGAAAGGCGGAGGTTGCAGTGAGCTGAGATCACGCCATTGCACTCCAGCCTGAGTGACAGAATGAGACTCCAACTCAAAAAGAAAAAGAAAAGAAATTGGTTTAGGCAGGGAACAGTGGCTCCTATCTGTAATCTCAGTGCTTTGGGAGGTCAAGGCAGAAACATTGCTTGAGGCCAGGAGTTTGAGACCAACCCAGGCAATACAGCGAGACTATCTCTATAAAAATAAATAAAGAGGCCAGGTGCAGTGGCTCACGCCTGTAATCCCCACACTCTGGGAGGCTGATGTGGGTAAATCACCTGAGGTCAGGAGTTTGAGAGCAGCCTGGCCAACAAGGCAAAATCCTGTCCCTACTAAAAATACAAAAATTAGCCAGGCATGGTGGCAGGCACCCTGTAATGCCAACCACTCATGAGGCTGAGACGGGAGAATCGCTTGGACCCAAGAGGTGGAGATTACAGTGAACTGAGATTGTACCACTGCACTCCAGCCTGGGCAACAGAGCAAGACTCCATCTCACATAGTGGCATGTGCCTGTAGTTTCAGCTACTCAAGAGACTGAGGTGGGAGGACTGCTTGAGCCTGGGAGTTTAAGGCTGCATGAGCTGTGATTGTGCCACTGCATTCCAGCCTGGGTGACAGAGTGAGACCCTGTCTCAAAACAAAAAGAAAAGAAAAGAAATTGGTTTAGAGAGGAGTTGCCTTGAGCCAATTTGGGGAACAGAAACTTGTGTTCTACTTCAGAAATATGAGGAACAGAGAGCGGCAGGATAGTGTGTTTTTGTATTCTGCCAAGTATACAAAAGTATACTTGAGAAGCAATAACTTGTAGTGATCAATAAAGACAACATAACCAACACTGTATAAGCACTAATTAGTGCTAGCTTTCCCCACACACTAGCTCCCCTAATTCTTACAACAAGTTAGAGGTTATTATATTCTCTACTTTGTAGATGAGAAAACTGAGGTTCAGAAAGGCCTGGTCATTTGCCCAAGATCATAGGACTAGCAGATGTCAGACAGTTTTTCCTTCTGGAATCTTCCTTAATGTTGTCCTTAGTTGTCCCAAACTCCAGTTTTATTACTTAATATTTTTAGAAGACCCACTCGAACCTCATTTTAAGAAGAAGCTAGGCCAGGTGCAGTGGCTCATGCCTGTAATCCCAGCACTTTGGGAGGCCGAGAGCTTTGGATCATTTGAGGCTAGCTTGGCCAACATGGTGAGACCCCCATATCTCTAAAAATACGAAAATTAGACGGGCATGATGGTGCACACCTGTAATCGCAGCTACTTGGGAGGCTGAGGCAGAAGAATTGTTTGAACCCAGGAGGTGGAGGTTGCAGTGAGCCAAGATCACACCACTACACTCCAGCGGGGGTGACAGAGGGAGACTCTGTCTCAAAAATATGTAATAATAATAATACAAATTAGCAAAATTATTTTAGAAAAGAAACTATAAGAATTTATAATATATTTACACGTTCCTGAATAGCCTAACTGATCATCATTTGTGGGCTGTAATACATGCTGCATGGAAGTGGTGTATCTAATTATTTCTCTGGTGTAGTACTGCAGTCTGAACTGTAAGCTTCAAGCCGGTTCTAAATAGAGACTGTGGAGCTCTCTGGAGCACTCAAGTGGTAAACTACTGTACAGTGGTAAAAAGTCCTTTTATCCTGCTGCTCAAGAACCTGTCATTACGGGTAGAGTAAGCCACACCCTTTAAATACACACGCGTGGCCCTGGTGTCCATTTACACAGCTGCCATTAATGGCTCTTTCAGGTAAAAGCCCTTTTGTTTTCCAGCTTCTGTCCTGAATCATCTTGGATGACTGCCTCAGGTCTCAGTGTGGCTCTGACATCATTTATATTTTCATAACATACCCAGCTTCATTGTTCACAGTTCCTGGTCTGTGCCAATTTATGTGCTTGAGCTCGCTGTGGACGTATGAGTATGATGAAATGGTTTCCTCTCTTCCCTTTCCACATTCAAAACCTCAGCCTTCCTGCAAGGCTCCTAGCCTTCGGGGTTTCCATAGAAGTCAGAGCCTGAGGCCAGGTTTAAGGTGTAAAGCTCTATCCCAGAGCTGAAAGGGTGAGGGGAAGAGGAAGGGAGTCAGTGTGGGGTGATATGAACCACACTGGCCAGGGTGCCACAGAAACCACACCTGTCACAGTCATGCAGGACTCTCTGGATGGGCCATGTGGAGCCACCACATGTTGAAATTGTCACAGGGGAGGAAGAGAGAGGAGCTTAAATCCTGACTCTCTCTGGTCAAAGCGGGTCCTCTGTGGATTCAATTCTCCCTCAATCTAGGGTTTTTACCTGGCCCTTTAAACAGTGGCAAGGCAGCCATCTTCTAGGCCCCCAGCCAGGGGGCAAGAAGCTTCATCTGAGTCTGCAAGCCCTGGGAAGAGTTGGTGCCCTGTCCTAGGGCCTGGGCTGCAAACCCCTGCAGCTCCCATAACGTGGGCATTGCAGCAGCCATGCCTAAGCCCGGCTCTCAGCCCGCACCCTGTGGAGAAGCAGCATCTGCGGATAGCAGCAGAGAGGAGGTGAGACTGGAAAGCTGGGACTCCTCACTGAGCAAGCAGCCAGATGGGGCTGAGCTAATGTGGGGACGCACAAAACTTAGGTCCAAGTAGTCCCCTCCCCGATTCTAATGTCATATCTGAACATCAGTCAGGGTTCTTACTTGCAAGCCACAAGAACATACTTTAGCTTCCTTAAACAAAAAAATAATTTATTGGGTGTACATGGAAGAGCTTTCAGAAACTGAAGAGTGGGTTTACAGTGCAAACAATGAGAGCTGCCACCTAGGCAGCAGAAACCCGGGCACTACCATGGGGTCAGGAGCCTTTCTCTACTACAGCCTAACATCAGCACCTCCTCATGAGACCTCACACCATCAGCATGCCTCCAAAGAGCGCAGGGGCCCTGATGTGTTATGGGTTTAACTGTTCCCCCACCCCCAAATTCTAATGTTGAAGTCCTCACCTCCAGCACTTCAGAGTGTGCCCTTATAGAAGATAGGATCTTACAGAGGTAATCAAATTAAAACAAGGTCATTAGCATGGGCCCTAACAAATATGACTGCAGTCCTTATAAAAAGGAGAAATTGAACACAGAGACATGCATAGAGAGAAGGCAAGATAAAGAGATATAGAGAGAAGATGGCTACCTACCAGCCAAGGAGAGAAAACTAGAACAGACTCCTCCCTCACAGCCCTCAGGAAAGCAACCCTGCAGACACCTTGATTTTGGACTTTAGTCCTCCAGAACTGACAGAACAATTTCTGATGTTTAAGCCACCCAGTTTGTGGTACTTTTTAATAGCAGCCCCACCAAAAACAATCCTATAGAGCAAAGGGGAAATAAAGAAAGAGAATCCTTACCAATTTGTTGAACTTTTGCATATTGCTAAAGCACTTTGATGCACATTACTTGCCTGTTCTCAGAAGCACCCAGCAATGCCCTGCTGTTGCCATCTTAACATTCTTCATAATTTTTTAAACAAGGGACCCCACATTTTCATTTTGAACTGCCCCCCCAAATTAGATAGGTACTGTCGCCTGATTATCTTAGTAATCTCGTGAAGTAAACAGAGACTGTCATTATTTGTGTTTATTAATAATGAAACCAAAGCTGAGAGAAGTTAAGCAGTTTGATCAACAGACTCCCGGGACATGGATCTAGATCTGAGATCTCTGATGCAATGGCTTCTATGTCCACCCAATTCTGAGATTCTGTCATTCAGAACCTATATAAAATGTAAGAAAATTTGGAGGTAAACCTTTACACAGCTGCCTTGCCTTCACTCAGCTGTTTTGGCTGAAGTTTAACACATGAAAGCAAGCTTGGGGTCTCCTGGAGAGTCAAGAGGTTCCTCTACCGGCCTCATCTCTGTCACTGGTCTGCTCTAGTCTACTTTTATCAGTGTTTTTATTAGACTTCACACCTGGAAAAGTAGGGTTCTTACCTGCCTGGACCCCAGGTCAACCCGGCTTGGGTTCAGATAGAAACTGCTGACCTCAGGCCACTGGATTTATGTCCTAAGCCAAGGTCCTTGACAAATATTAGGAATTAATCAAGTAACCTCTTCCCTGATTCTAGATATTCACTGTCTCATTTTTCCTGGGATAAACTAACCCTTCTAATTGGTCTGCTATAGCGTTTCACTGTCTCTCCCATCTCCTTTCCCTCCTCTCCCTTCCCCCTTGAGTCCTTGCCTTACTGATGTTCTTCCGTTAGGCCCACTGTCCCTGTCCCTGGACTTTCTTACCTTCTCCCCAGCTACTGTTCCACCACGGTTTTCTAATAGCCTCTCAGTTCTTCACAGCTCTGCCCTCCACCATCACCATCGCATCCTCCCATTGGTGTCCTAAATAAACGTTTCACAAAGTGGTGCTTCATTACTCTTGGGTCCCACTCAACTAGGTCATTTTCCAAGTTCACAAACATTGGAAGTGGTAAGAGGAGGTGTTAAATTTACTTGCCACAGAATGCAGCTTGGAGGGTGGGGTGCGCAGTCATTCTATTTTGTTGTTGTTTATCCCCTGAGGCAGACATAAGTTGTTTGTGCACATGTCTTCCTTTGGACAACTTCTCCCCCATTGCGTGTGGGTCTTGTGGGGTTGACAGCCTCCTTGGTACCTTCCCATATGACCCAGACGGGCCGATCAGAGTATCCCATCCTCCAGTGATTGGTTCTAAGATCCCTAGATGACACAAGCAGCACCAATCAGAATCATCCTTGACAATGGGGATCTAGAAAACTGGAGGGAGATGGTCTCTCTTCCTCTACGAATGGGCAAGCATGGAGACCAATGCTAAGAGGAAAGAAAAACTAAAGGAAGTGGGGTGGGATCCAGATTTAAAGACTTCAACTTGATGAGATCGCTAGTGATGGTTACTTGCTCACAGAGTCAATGGAGATCAAACTGAACAGCAGCCATTTAGAGTTTTAAGGGCAGGTGGTATTAGAGAAAACTGAAGTTTGGCAAAGAGGGGTCTTGAATACACAGAGTGATGGTGCCAGATGGGAACTAATACTGCTCTCAGGACCTCTTCCTTTTCTAATGTTTGGGGGTTTCTGGGTTGTTATCATGCTTGGGGGGTGCTTTTGGCATTGTGAGACAGGAATGCTAGACTCTTGAAATGTGCAGGAGAGTTCTACAGAATGAAGAATTGTCCTGTTATTTGATCTCCCTCTGCAGGAGAGAGAAAAACCAAACTGTAGAAAGAAGCAGAATCATGGTGTCACTGAGTGAACATATGTATCCTGCCCTGTAGATGCCTGAGATCCATCCTCAGGCTGTACCTTTTCCACTTAAGCCTGTTTGCATTGGGTTTGGTCACTTGCAACAGCAAGAGAACTAACAATTTCACACATCGTGGGAGTTACAAGTGCTCTGCTCTTCTGCAATTGCCGTCCGTAAGTCTCTAGTCTATACACTAAATTAAAATTCATGTTAAATCTTCCATCTGCCCACAAAACTGGCCAAGTCAGTACCCTGTCTTAAGTTCTTATTGGCTCCTCTTTGCCTAGAGGCTCCAGGGCAAGGCACAGAAAGCCCTGGTGCCTGAGGGCTGACCACCTCTCCTGCCTCATCCCTGGCCACTTCCTGCCTCGCCCTCTGTTCTCTAGAACAACCGCACTGTTTGAGGATATCTGTGGTCTCACCTGTCCATGCCATTGCTCCTCTGCCTGGAATCCATTTCCTTCCTCTTTTGTCCAGACTCAGCTCAATCATCAAATCCCTCACAGGAAGCCTTCCACGAACCCCCATGGACTAATGCCCCTCTTCTGTGCTCCCAAAGCACACAGCGGGTACCTCTATCTTATGACCATCTTACATTAAAACATCTGTCTTAGTGCATCTGTCTCACCCACTAGACTAGAAAACTCTCAGGTTCGGGGTTGTATTTCATTCAATTATGTCTTCCAGAGCAGGAGCATACAGTGGCTGGCACATAGTAGGTCCTCAAAAAAGATCCTGCTGAACTGGTCCTTGTCATAGGTCAAATATGATAGTATTTCTGGTGTATCGTGAGTCATACTGGATGACATCTGGGTTAACCCGCAGTTTATAGGTTTATAGAATCTTTAATTATTTGAGTGAACCACTGGTGTACCTATGACTATTTGTATGGCCTTTGTATGAAAACCAAGCTCTCTGAAGACAAATACTTTTTTAAATGGCTTGAATTACTTAGTTGAACATAGGAAAACAAAATGACAAAACGAATGCTTTTTTTTTTTAAGAGACAAGGTTTCACTCCATCACCCAGATTGTAGTACAGTGATACAATCATACCTCACTGCAGCCTCAAACTTTTGGGCTTGAGTGATCCTCCCACCTTAGCTTCCCAAGTAGCTGGGACAACAGGTGCACGCCACCACACCTGGCTAGGTTTTAAAAGATGGAGATGTCACTATGTTGCCCAGGCTAGTCTCCAACTCCTGGCCTCAAGCAATCCTCCCTGCCTTGGCCTCTTAGAACACTGGGATTACAGGGGTGAGCCACCTCACCCCATCCAGCATTTTCTCATTTACGCAAGGCCATTTTAGTTCCCCAAGCAAGCACAGTCAGAGGCAAACACCACTGCAGAGGCAGAGGTTGAAGGCCAGGCTTCTAGAGGTGGGTTCCTCTCTGGAACGGTGAGAGAAATAAGATTGCTCCTGAGCCCGGCCAGCTGTTGTTCTTTGGCCTGGATTTGGGAAGAATAAACGAGTCCCTGTGGCATCTGAGCATCCAGTTCCCTGTGCGTGGGTATGGACAGCATTCTCATTTTCTCTTTATCATCTCACAGTATATCCTTGTTTTTACTGTTTTTGTCTCAGAGGAGGTGGTAGGGTGAAGAGAGTGAGGAGAAGTGAAAAAAATGTGTATTTTTAGCCATGACACAGCCAAATGTTCTGAGTCTTCTTTTATAACCACATTTAAAAATAAATGTCAAGAGTTAGGAATTAAGTGATTTCTTAGTGTCCACATCCTCCTTCTATTCTTAGTGTGGGCGTGTCTTCTGACCTGCTTGCCCTTGTATGGTCTTTCTTTCAACTCTAGGTGTATATATTACTCGCTGCATGGAATTTTTTAAGATATCATATGAAATACTCTTGTTTTTAAGGTTAAAATATGCACCTTTACTCTGAATTTAATATAATAATACAACTGCTCCTATGCAAGGATGTGAGCATGATTTACAATGAAAATCATGCATTGTGCTGTGTTTTCACTCCTTTTTTCATGCAGTACTTCTCGGACATGTTCCAAGGGTAAGAAATCAGGCAGGGTACACTAAGATGAATAGCCACCCTGCTTTCTGGGAGTTACCATCTGGACAACTCTTTCTCATAAGGGTCTCTGAATTGTGCTGACATTAGAATCACCTGCAATTATTGCTAAAATGCAGATGCCTGGGCTGTACCCTAATTTTGCTGAGTTAGACCATATATGAGAGAATGCATTTTCATGTCTTCAAAATGCCTTCTAACTAAGGAATAGTATGACTTTCAGGAGAAACTAATGCCACGAAATTCATAAGGGTGTGTGTGAATGCCCTCAGTCAGGTTTCCAGAGGGTTCTAGGTTTTAAGTTAACTAAGACTGAACCACTGTGGGCAATGAGACCTATGTTTAAACCTCACTCTAACCATACTGGCTGCATGGTCTTGGGAAAGTTATTAAACTTGTTTTTCTTCTCACATCTTTAAACTTGGGATAAAGCCCACCTTATGGAGTTACTTTGAGAATTACATGGAACGACACTTGTAAAATCTTAACCCAGCACCCAGCATGTAGTGATGCTAGCCAGCAGACATTCTAGATTTATGGACACTTTTCAAAGATAAGATTTTTTTTCATAATAAAATATTTTTTTCTGCCCAGATATATGAAAGCACAGGACTCAAGCCATTAACTCCCTTCTCCCACTGCTCTGTACCCTGCGGTTTAAAATGATTAAAAAAATTTTCAATTAACAGCTTTATTGAGATATAATTTATATATAGTAAAAGTCACCATTTAAAATATATGACCTGGCCAGGCAAGGTGGCTTATCCTTGTAAACCCAATACTTTAGGAGGCTAAAGAGGGAGAATCTCTTGAGGCCAGGAATTTAAGACCAGCCTGGGCAACAAGGGAGACCCTGTCTCTCAAAAAAAAAAAAATTAAAAATAAAAATTAGCTGCAGTGATGTGTGTCTGTAGTTGGGAGGCTAAGGTTGGAGGATGGCCGGAGTCTAAGAGTTTGAAGCTGCGGCCAGGTGCAGTGGCTCAAGCCCGTAATCCCAGCACTTGGGGAGGCCAAGGTGGGTGGATCACCTGGAGGTCAGGAGACTGAGACCAGCCTAACCAACATGGAGAAACCCCATCCCTGCCAAAAATACAAAACTAGCCGGGCATGGTGGTGTGCACCTGTAATCCCAGCTACTCAGAAGACTAAGGCAGGAGAATCCCTTGAACCTGGGAGGCAGAGGTTTCAGTGAGCCGAGATTGTGCCATTGCACTCCAGCCTGGGCAACAAAAGTGAATCTCCATCTCAAAAAAAAAAAAAAAAGAGTTTGAAGCTGTAATAAGCTATGGCTGTACCACTGTACTCCAGCATAGCTAACAGAGTGAGACCCTGTCTCTAAAAAACAAAATAAAATAAATGCAAGTCAGTGATTTTCAGTATATTTACAGAGTTGTGCAACAAATCACCACTATCTAATTGAGAACATTTTCAAGATTAGTTTTTAGAATGTGTGTGTGTGTCTTCCTTAGGGTACGTGAGCTTATCGTACAGAATTGTTGTTGTTGTTGTTGTTTAGATAGGGTCTTGCTCTGTCACCCAGGCTGGAGTATCGTGGCACGGTCATGGCTCACTGCAGCCTCAACTTTCTAGGCTCAGAGCCATCCTCCCACCTCATTCTCACAAGGAGCTGGGACTACAGGTGCATGCCATCACATCCAGCTAATTTTTGTATTTTTTGTAGATGGAGTTTTGCTATGTTGCTCAGGCTGGTCTCAAACTCTTGAGCTCAAGTGATCCACCCACCTTGGCCTCCCAAAGTGCTGGGATTACAGGCATTAGCCAACATGCTCAGCCCAAATTTTTAAAAACAAATAAACAATATTATACACTGTAGCAGTTATTTTCTACTTTACATACCTTGGGAGACTACAGGTGCTTTCTTTAAGGTTTTATTTTCATCTTTCTAATTTACCTCCTGGAATTGTTTTCAAAAATTTGTCCACATCGTTTTAAGTATCTTCAGTTGTGGTGGATCATCTTTTGAAGATGAATGTGAAAGTGATCAAAAACAGTGATTATCTGTCTTCAATGGCCAATGGAGGAATGCAAACTGGTTAATGCTACCTGGGGAGAGGGGTCAAAAAATCAAGGATTGACTATAAATCAGTGAGACAGGTGATCTACTGTGGCCCATATCTGAACTCTAAAGGTATAAAGAATGAACAAATTAATAAAAACATCAGTAAATATCAGTGCATAAGATATAAGTTTGTTATAATTATTTAGGGAGATATTGTTAAGTCAATCCAGAAATAAATGGATTCTGACAAACCTGGTACCAAGGTCTACAATGACACTTACTATATTGTGCTATGAATGTGTATCTGGCTACATGTCTCATCAGCATGAGCTTCTCTAGGGCAGGTGCCTTGTCATATGTGTCTAAATATTGCCAGTACTTACCCATGTCCCTGAAATGGAGCACCCAGTGAGTATCCTATGAAAAACCAAAGTGTCAAGCTCATGAGCTCTAGGCTGTGCATAAAGGTTGTACCTGTATAAATTACTTGGAGATAGAAAACTTTTTCTTCAACTGGTTCCTTAAGTTACTTTAGGAGAATTCTGTGGCACAGAGTTCTGGGTTGAGACACATGGATTGCTAAGTAACCCCAGAGCAAAGCACAAGTCACTTGTCAACAAGGAATTATTTTATGTTAGCAATGAATATCTCCTTGTAAACAAGAGCTGACCGCAAAACATGTTGACGCACAGAACATAGAGATGCATTTTAAAACTCTTCATACCAAATATTATCTATTTCCTTGTCCAAAACAATACCTAGGGATTATTAAAACAGAAATAATAATAATTCAGGTCCAAATTAAGAACCCTAAAATGTAGATGTTTTATATATATATATATATATATATATATATATATATATATATACACATACATACATACACACACATACACACTTTTTTTGTTGTTTTTTGGAGATGGAGTCTTGCCCTGTTGCCCAGGCTGGAGTGCAGTGGCATGATCTTGGCTCACTGCAACCTTTGGCTCCTGAGTTCAAGAATTCTCCTGCCTTAGTCTTCTGAGTAGCTGAGATTACAGATGTGTACCACCAAGCCCAGCTAATTTTTGTATTTTGTATTTGTAGAGACGGGGTTTCACCATGTTGGCCAGGCTGGTCTTGAACTTCTGACTTCAGGTGATCTACTTGCCTTGGCCTCCCAAACTGCTGGGATTACAGGCGTGAACCACCGCACCTGGCCTACGTTATATTTTTATATATTCTGAAGAAAATCTGTACTTCTTCCTTATGCTGCATTAACAACAGTAAGTATGTATTGTTTATATTAGAAATAGTTTAAATTAATCATCTCTATATGATGCAACTAGTTACTGCACAGATTTTCTTTTAGCTGGAAATTTCAAGATACTGTTGACAATATGTAAACAGAAGGAACCGCCAACTTTAATTAATATCTGAAAATATATATGTTCAAATGATATCTTGGCATTACAGATTAACAAAGCATTTCCACATGCCTGCTATCTCATCTACTTGTCTTGAAGGTACTGATTATTTTCATATTATAAATGGGGAAATTGAGGCAGAAAGAAATGAAGAAAAATTGCCCCAAGTCACAAAGTCAGTGCACTGCAAGGCCAGAGTCATAACCCACGGTTTAGACTCCTGGCCTCATCTCCTTTCCTGTGTGAGCCCAAATACATCCCCTCCATAGCTCGCCTTCATCATTCAACTTACAAACAGGTGATGAACACCTACTGCACGCTCTTGAATGTCTGAGGGAATCCCACTACATTTTAAGATTTAGAAACAAATCCACTCTGAGAAGGAAATGCTAATGCTGCTGCTGCTTCCACCAAAATAGATTCATATATTTTGTTAGATGAACCAAAAGATATCTTCTTCCTCCTACAGTCGGGGAGAAGCATACTGATTGGAGAGAAGAACTTGGACCTGCCATTTGCCCTCTGTTTATGCAGGAAAGGATTAATAATACCTTAGCATGATAAGGCCAGGATTTTTAGTAGGAAACAAGGTAAAGTTACATGAATAGAAGGAAGGTAACTTTCTTGTTTATCTAAAATGGGGAATACAGATAGAAATTAATTATAGCGGCACTGTTAGTGGGAGTCTAAATTAGTTCATCCATTGTGGAAGGCAGTGTGGCTATTCCTCAAAGAGCTAAAAACAGAATGCCCATTCAACCCAGCAATCCCATTATTGGTGCATAACTAGAGAAATATAAATTGTTCTGTCATAAAGACACATGTACACAATAGTTTAATTGCAGCACTATTCACAGTAACAAAGACATGGAATCAAACTAAATGCCCATCAACCATAAACTGTATAAAGAAAATGTGGTACATATACACCATGGACTACTACATGGCCATAAAAAAGAATAGGATCATGTTCTTTGTAGGGGCATGAATGGAGCTGGAGGCCATCATCCTTAGCAAACTAACACAGGAGCAGAAAACCAAACACGGCATGTTCTCACTTATAAGTGGGAGCTAAATGATGAGAACATATGGACACAAAGAGGGGAACCACAGACACCCAGGTCTACTTGAGGGTAGAGGCTGGGAGAAGGGAGAGGATCAGAAAAAATAACTATTGGGCACTAAGCTTAGTACCTGGGTGATGAAATAATCTGTACAACAAACCCCCGTGACATGATTTACCTATGTAACAAATTTACCTATGTAACACGTTACCTATGTAACGTGTACCTCCAAACCTAAAATAAAAGTTAAAAAAATTATAGTGAAAAGATTGTTTGGGTTTTAAACACTCGAGAGAAAAACCCACCAGGGCACTGAATGGAACCTGCTATACCATTTAACACTTCCCTTATCCATGGGACTGGAGCTCATCCGCTTTCCTCTCCAGGGACTCAGTAGACGCATGTCTTGAAGCCAGAGACAGCCTCTCCCTCTACAGAGCAAGTCAGTAGACAGAGAAGAGACGTAATGGACATTCACCAGAGGCCGCAAAATGTGCAAGTCATGAGAAGGGACTGAGGGAGAAGAAAACTTGATTATTTCTGTAAGGAAGAGGGAGGGATGGTAGATCCAAGGAACAGGATATCAATGAGAAGGAAGGAAAGGGAGGCATGATGGGGAGAGAGAATGAAACTAAAGACCAACAGAGGACCTGCAGTCACACTAAAAGTCACACCCAAGTCAAGGTCTGAGGCAGGAGAGATCACTGCTTAAGCTTCCCAGGGGGGGAAACCTGTGGAGGAGAGACAATGCCTTCTTCCATAGTTTTATCCCTGAATCTCTACAGCAGCGGAACAATGATCTCTAGTAAACACCTGCTTAAACCCTGACTGCATTTCAGTGGTTATCTGGTTTATGGAAAAGCAGGTGAGGAGGCGTCCAACCCAAAAGGGGATGATTTCCTGCCCCGTGGTAACTGCTGTGGTTTCCCCGGGCAGCCACGAGTGTCCTCTCAGGGACACATATCCATCTGCAAAAACAGCCAGGTGAACCCCACCAGCCCACCACTATGTTCCCTTCCTTAGAGGCAAGCTAGTGACCCACCTGTGAGCAGAAAAGGCAGGACTCTGCTGTATGATTTGTTAAAAGAAAGACTTTAGATAAATTAACAGAGTTAATTGAACAAAGAACAATTGGAGAATTGGGCAACCCCACCATCAGAATAGGTTCAGAGCAACTGGCGCTGTCATGCATCAGAGAGGATTTATGGGCAGAAGAAAGTAAGTGAGGTAGAGGAAGCAGAAGTGAGATACAGAAACAGTCAGATTGGTTACAGCTTGGGGTTTGCCTTATTTGACCATGGTTTGAACAGTTAGCTGCTGTGATTGGCTGAAACTTGGCTACTTGTTACAAGAGTTCATTACAGTCTGTTTATGCATCCAGTTAGACTACAGTTCACTAAGTATGGAGAAATCTTTAGGCTAAAATATGTAAGGAGGCAGCTTTAGGCTAAACAATTTAATAGGTTTTACATAGTAACCCTTGACCTGATTTGCCTTCTAGTTAAAAGTAGCTAATTAAAACTTACTTCACCTTCGGTAGAAGAGCCGAATGGGTAAAGCTAGCACAACGTAAAAATTGTGACATTAATTTCCCTACTCTCTTCCTCCTTAGAATTCCAGACCGTCTGAGAACCTGTATTTATTTCAATGGATAGTATGGATTTATAAAAAGATGCCTGAAGGCATGACTGTTAGCATCACCAAAAAATTGTAATATAACCAAAGTACACACAGTAAGTTTCTTGTGATATTTTATTCTTCGAATGCATTTAAAATATAATTCCAGGCCAGGCATGGATGGCTCATGCCTGTAATTCCAGCACTCTAAGAGGCCGAGGTGGGTGGATCAACTGAGGTCAGAAGTTTGAGACCTGCCTGAGCAACATAGTGAAACCCTGTCTCTGCAAAACATACAAAAATTAGCTGGGTGTGGTGACACATGCCTGTTGTTCCAGCTACTCAGGAGGCTGAGGTAGGGACATCACTTGAGCCTGGGAGGTCAATGCTACAGTGAGCCATGATCTCGCCCCTGCATTCCAGCCTGGGTAACAGAGTGGCAACACCCTGTCTCAAGTAACAAAAAAAAGAATGTAATTCCAAAAATTCAAAACTTGTTCAGGAAGACAAGGGTAGGTATGTTTGTTGATTATCTCTTTCATATCCATTCTCTACTTCTCTTTTCCTAACAGATCTGGGATTTCCCAGCAAGATAGTTTGGGTGAAATAGGTTCTACCCATCCAGGTCCTAGAGCAGACCCTGACTGGCTTAATCTAATTAGAGTGATCTACTCCTCCTAGTCACATCAGCTGGTGCAAGGATGGGCACCTGACTACAATCTTGCCAATCAAAGCCAGCACGGTTCAATTAGGGGACTTTGGTTAAGCTATTAGAGAAGCAATACCTTCCTGCTGGATCTAGCTGGCAAGCATGTAGCTCTGAGAGCTTCCAAAAGTCTTTTGGGATCAGGAGAGATGGCCCTGTCTAGGAATAGAGCCATTAAACACCAAAGTGGCAAAGCTAAGAGGCGAAGAGGAGAAACTGGGTCCTAGTTAGTGCTGAAGCCAGGGATACAGCCTCATTTTGTAAAACTGCTCTACATCAATCAATACATTTGCTTTTCTGAGCCAGTTTGGGTCAGGTTTTCCTGTCATTTGTAACTACAACACCTTATTTTTAAAAATCTACCTTATAAAAGGTAACATACGTGTCTAAATCTTCTTTTACTGATCATTTGAAATTAAAGTTTCATTTTCATAATGAAATCACATGAAGTACCACAAAATACTGGCAACACCCACTGCAGAAAGGAAGTGGGTTATTTCCACCACTCGCTAGCCTTTCTTTTCTTTTTCTCCCTTTTCCCCCACTCTCTCTGCCTCTCAACTTGCAAAGGAAACACTTGGGTAAATCCTATTTGGCTGAAGTCAAGTGCACTGAAGGCTGCATTCGGGAAGGTGCTGAGAATCTCAATGTCAAGTGTATGGTGCCCTGGAGTGTTAGTAATCTAGATTTTCCTTCCTTTTGTGGGTAATTTGCACCATGACTTCTTAGCTACCACTCTCTGCCTTTATAATCTGCCATTTTTATTGAGTGAAGAAAACACAGCCTTAATTGTCCCTTGTAAGGTGAACCCTGGGCATGTGTCAATGCCAGCTACAGCTGCCCCAAGTATCAGGAGTCTGCATTTCTCTTCTTTCAGGATTTGGGGGCCCATTTTGAATCTTTTTGTATCTCTCACTATAGGCAAATATTTTTAAATGTCCCTTCATGATGATGATGTTAATGTAACTGTTTTGGTACCTGATTTAATCCAATTTTGCACATATCTGGTGTGTATTACGTGGTAGAGTTATCTCTCTATCCATGCCACCCCTTCCCTGCCTATTGTGGGGTGCTAGGCAGTTGCATTGGACCGTGCCTTAATTGCTCAGCAATTAAATTTCCCTGTCTGCGCAACGGACTGTGTGAGGTCCTTCAGATAGAAGTAGCCCCACAAAGAGTGCTCTGACTTTGCTCACCCCTCCCCCCATCCTCAGCTGCAGGGCCTCAACTACTCAACTATAACTCTTAAACAGTGTCCATAGTGTCATTGATCAATTCCTTGAAATTCTTTTTTTTAATTTTTTTCTTCCCAGTAACAGAGACGTATTGGACTGTGCTTGGCTGTCTTTCCCA
Organism: Sapajus apella; assembly: GCF_009761245.1. Taxonomy (NCBI): domain Eukaryota; kingdom Metazoa; phylum Chordata; class Mammalia; order Primates; family Cebidae; genus Sapajus; species Sapajus apella. The sequence continues at coordinate 7,652,535 of NW_022436969.1, read as the reverse complement.
GTTGGGGGAGTACAGTCTATCTCCAATGTCTGATATTTTGCTTTTGGTTTCTCTCCCTTATTGACTAGATTGCTTTAGGGATCTGGCGAATGGTTCCACAGATCCAAAGTTCCAGCAGCCTGTAAGTGCATGTTGTCAGGGTGACCTCTGGCAGTGTGTGGCCAGGGGCTCCCTCCATGGCAATGGCCTCATGTGGACCTCATAGGGAGCATACAGTCCCTAAGACCTGTGTTTGAGGGCCCTGCCCATCAACAGACACACACACACACACACACACACACACACACACACGAGAGACACAAATACATTTATTAAAGAACATACAGACACCTCTGTCACTTGGGATGTGGCATTCAATGCTGCCTCAGTGGGGTACATAACCTTGACATCCATTTTCATGATTGACACCATGCAGCCTCCAGGGAATGCTTAGCTCAATCCCCTAAAAACAAAACGTTACAGCGTCTCGATGCCATGAAGAATGGTGACACTGCTGATGTTTGAGACTAACATTATGTCAAATCCAAGAAAACCTAGATTTTTTTTTTAAAGGTCAGCTTGTCAAATCCTTCTTCTCAGACAGCACGAATGCAGTAATTCCTGCATTACAACGTACTGTTTCCCAAGGGTGAGAATCATGCATTTTCTTGCTTCTGTCAGTGTTCCAGTTTGTGGTTCCAGATGTACTCAAGAATTAGCATGGTTTTGCAACAGTTACACATGGCACTTAAGGAGTGGCAGTAATTCTTACTACTCTAAAATTTCTATTTATAAAGGTTGGAAATCCTGTATGGATTTGATATAAGGAGGGACGGTACAATTTACAAAATAAGTAAAAGCAACTTATATAACAAAATTATTTTGCATTTTTCTGTAAAAATTTATCATATTGGTTCCATGATAATGGATGACATAATGCTTAAAATTCATGAGTTATTTCTAAACCTGAGGATCGCGTTCATTTTAAAAATTCTGTTGTAAATGCTTCAGAAAAGTTACTCCAAGTTGAATGAATAAACCACACTATAAGAATGACAGCGACTCAAGGAAGGTTGTCTAATTTGGCATAAGAACGACAGCGACTCAAGGAAGGTTGTCTAATTTGGCATTAAGAACATAATATTGATTGCAACGCTATATGAAGGGATTTTGTTAAATTAGAGAAAAATATGGAAAAAACATAAAAATGACTTATGTCTTGAATATTGCTTGTCTCTAGAATATTAGTCATCCAGATATCACCAGGCCATCATCAGAACAGTCAGACTTCTGCGATCATGATTAAATTCAGTCACCGTTGATGTTCTGCTGACATTTGGCCATATGAAAGCCAAAGCTTTGCAAGAATAATTGGCAGTGTGAGAACAGAACACACTTTAGCAGCTTAATTTGTAACTTTTAAGTATTTGGGCATGTGGCATATAGACCCCCATTTCTCTCCTGCCCCATTGAGCAAATGTTGGTGGCGGGCTGGAGTGGGTGGTACCCGGATCGAGGTGTCCGGGGCCTCTCCCTTGGAGTCCCGCAGCGCAAGAGTCTGGGGAGTGGTCCGGCAGGTGCCAGAGGCTCCGCCCCCACCGCCCACCTCCTTGGGAATTGGCTGCCCAGGTCCTGGGGGGCGGCCCCAGCGTCGGGATCAGCGTCGGGATGAAGTCCGGCATAGCGGGCGCGGGCTGCGTGGGGTTTCAGTCACTCGTGGACAAAGCGCTGCGCGCTGGCATTGCGGCCCGGCCGGAGATCCCCGTCCCCTTCCCTTTCCTTCCACACGGGCTTGCTCGCTCTCCCTCCGCGCCTTGCCCTCCCCCGGACTCCCGGGTACGGCCCCTTCGAGGGAGGGTGGGACGCTCGGGTCTCCGGGCCCCGCGTGCTTGTGTCCGAGCAGCCCGGGGCGGTGGGCTAGGAAGCGGCTTGGGGACCCGGGAGGGGCCGGACCACTGGGTCTGCAGGAAGCGGAGGCGGCCGCGGCTCGGGGACCGGTTCGGCGGGGTGAGAGACACCCGGAAACGGATTCCGCTACGGGGCCCGCGCGAGCCGGGTGCCTCGGAGGGCGCGAGAGGAGCGGGCGGGCGCTGCTGAGTAATCCCCGCGGCGGCGGCCGGGCGCCCACCTCCCCCGCCGCGCTGCAGCCCGGCCGCGGCTCCTCCCTCCGCGGCCTTTCCCTCCTCCTCCCTCGCCTTCCCTCTCTTCCCCTCCCCTCCCCTCCCGGCTCCGCTCGGCTCCGGGCAGGTAGAACCGGGCGCCGGGCGCGCGTGCGGCCGCAGCAGCTGCTCCCTACCTCGCCTCGGCCCAACGCAGGGCCTCGGGCGTCCATGGCCGGCTCCGAGCAGCAGCGGCCGCGGCGGCGGGACGACGGAGACTCGGACGCTGCGGCGGCGGACGCGGCGGCGGCTCCCCTGCAGGACGCGGAGCTGGCCCTGGCCGGCATCAACATGCTGCTCAACAACGGCTTCAGGGAGTCGGACCAGCTTTTCAAACAATACAGGTGACCCACGCGCCCCCGCTCCCCCAACCGGGCCGCGCGCACTTCGTGTTCCGCTCACGCGCCTCGACCTGCGGCCCCCGGGAGCCCCTACCCCCTCCCGTCGGTCACCGATTCTGGTCTCCGGGTCGCCTCCCCGGGCAAGATCTGCAGCCGGAGCTAATGCGCCTCGGCCACATCCCCCCTGTCGATCCCCCACCCCCGGCTCCCTGGTCCTTTCCCTCCCGGGACCCGCCGCGCGCCCGCGGTCTCCCCTCACTTTCCCCCAGCCTAGCCCTCCAAGAGATATGCCCGCGGCCGCTCGGCTTCTCTCCGCTGGGCAGCTGGCTTTGGGACCGGATGCAATGTGAGGCAGCAGCGAGCCTGGGACGCGGACTTGTGGCGACTCTGGCTCTCGAGCTGCCCTGCCAGCCTTTGTGACACGGAGCCCACCAGCTTCCTCCTTCTCGCGCCTCGCATGGCTCTGCATCATTGTGCATTCTAGACGCTTTTATTGTTTGAAAACAGATACCCGCACGCACGCTTGCTTTGCAGTGCAGGAATTTAAAAATTTCAGCCCAACTCTGCCCACTCATCTCTCTGCCTTGTCTTCTACAAACTCAGTCCTCAAAATGAGTTTCTGGTGTCTTTCAAGCAGGCATTATTTATTAAGAATTTCTCCAACGTGAAGGAAGAAGTTGGAGGGAGTTTTAAAAAGTATATGAGAATGGTAGGAAAACGTGTGTGTGCGGTTAATTTTTTTCTTTGTCTTTAAAAAACTAAAGCGAAAGAACTGAAACCTGGTAGCTTTCCTATGGGGTTGGAAGGAATCTTCATTTCCTTGGGGACCTGGCGTGTCTGTTCTGGGGTTGAGGAAGCAAGTTTGTGATTTGCCGTTTGCTTGATGACAAGCTGTAGGGATGTTGATGAGCAGCTTTCCCGAACACTTTGAGGGGCCGTATGCTTCACACTTTGGAGACCCTGTAGTCTGGCTGGAACGAGAGGATCAATGTGCAACTGTGACCGAGAGACAGAGTCTGTAAGAATGAGAGGAGAGAGAGAGTGATGTCTAAAGTCTCAGACCTCAAAGAATGGTGGTTTCTACCCAGTAGAGCTTCCACCTTCTTAATGGCCAAGCAAATATCTCAAAACTATGAACTTTTCACTAAAGCCCTTTTATTTTTAAATCGGCGATTTCTCCCCCTTTTCTGAAAATAAAAAACAACTTCACTTTACTTAGAACATTTCATTTTTAAAGCGTACAAGTCTGGTTTCAAGATGGAGTTGCATCAAAGGCTGTTGATGGGGGATTTAAAAGATTTACTTGTCACACCATTTCTCTTTTGTAGTTTTTAAGCCCCCAGGAAAAAGGTCTGAATATTTCCTATACTGTACTATGATTTTGTTTTTTTTAGACTACTAGTTTGTGTTGTATGAGAGAAGGATGGAGAGTGATAGAGGCAGATTTACTCTTTTTAGTTGATGATTAAGGTACTTGGATATTGAGTACTTCTTGCTCTGAAGTCTCCTTTAATATTTATTTTAATGGTCTTTATTTCCTCTTCCTTTTCTGCCTTAGCCTGAAATACTACCTTTACATTGAAAGCATGAAATTTTTGCATTATCTAGACAATTTTATTTACTGTTAATAGAAAGCAGTATGTAAGTGGTTGGAAAACTCACAGCAACAGCAGAGAGACGCCTCTTCGAAGGTGTTCCCTGGTGGGTGAGTGCATTGGAGGTGTCCAGGGAATATTTATCTTGTATAACTAGGTAATGCCTGCTTGTATTTTGATATGGGAACTGAGGATAAAGAAGGGAAAAAAATTGTAGTACCTCTTTTCTGCCAAGCACAGTGCCAGACTCATTCCCTTATATATTCTCACTATTGTGATGACAACAAAAGAGTGAGATGTATCTTATCATGACAGGTTTATAATGAGGGCCATGAGACTTAGTTTTTGCTATGGACCAGGACACAAACACTGTAGTTCTAAATCAAGGATTCTTTTCATTTTACCATTCTGCCTCCCTCACTAAATTTATAATAATTTCTCATCTGCTCTGCGACTTTATTTTCCAGCAATGTTAAAAAGCTTTTTTAGAAGTGGGAGGGAAAAAGACAGAGGTAGACAGAGATGGTATCATCCTATCAGCTTTCCTTGGCCCCATCTGATTTGTTGGTGGTATGGATGATCATTGCATCCATCCCACCTCCCAAAATATGCTTCTGATGTATGTTTTGGAAAGCACAATTGCATACAGGTGTGATCATGGACCAGCATTCTGCAACCTGGGTTCCAGTCTTGCGTCTGCCACTTTTGTAGCTGCTGACTTTGGTTTCTAAAAATTTACTTCCTTATCTATAAAATAGGAGGAACAATAAGAGTACCCGCATTGTGTGGCGGTTAGAATTAAAAGTCATAATCCATGGCCCCTGGCTAAGTGTAAGCACTCAATAAACTCTGGCTAGCTTCAGTACGTGGTGCCTTCCCCGCTAGCATTATGCTTTCTTTTTGACTGCATAGGTTGAGTACAAGACATGATGTTTTGTGTGCAGGTAGCTTTTCTATTTAAATTTCATCTTAAATATTACATATGAAGAATTTAAGATTCTGTTATGCATTGGGAAACTTCCCTTTCTGTTCCAAAGTTAAATGGCCTGCAGAAGGCTCAGCAGTGACTTGATAAGTGTTTAAGGAGCACACCCCTGGCTCATTTTAGCTACAGAGCAGGGTTAGGCAAATTACCCTCTGCCTCCTTTTTAAATGATTGTTTATCACAGGGAGACACCCTTCCTCTACTAGTAAACCTTCCAGTCTTATTGTTACAGTTTAACTGTAGAAACATATTTTGTATCTAGCATAACAATATTTTTATTAAAGCAAAAAGGTCATTTTCTCATGCCACATTACTGGAATGAAGAAAGTTTATCAACAGCTGCCTGATGAGAAATGGTTACTTTGTAGAAACGAATTATGGTGAAGGCCACTCTGAATTACTGGAAAGTCTGGGTTGTAAAATTCAGATATTATGTATATAGGAATTAGAAATATATGCACAGTAGAAGCCTTCTTTTCTTTCTTTCTTTCTTTTTTTTTTTTTTTTTTCTGAGACGGAGTCCCGCTTTGTCACCCAGGTTGGAGTGCAATGGCTCGATCTTGGCTCACTGCAACCTCCGACTCCCAGGTTTAAGCAATTCTCTTGCCTCAGCCTCCGAGTAGCTGGGATTACCGGCCACTGCCACAATGCCTGGCTAATTTTTTTATATTTTTAGTAGAGACAGGGTTTCTCCATGTTGGCCAGATTGGTCTTGAACTCCTGACGTCTGCCTGCCTTGGCCTCCCAAAGTGTTGGGATTACAGGTGTGAGCCACCACGTCCAGCAGTAGAAGCTTTCTTTTGGAATATAGGACAACTCCCTGGTTGGGATTTGAAACTGTCGCTGCCTTTCTATTGGAACTGTAGTAATAATGTAGCAACAAGCTGCCCTTTGGTGGTGCTGAGCCACCATTATGCACTTTGAGATGTTTTCCCAGAGGTCAGGATAGATTTGTCCTGCTTGAGGGCTCTTGTGCTTTGAACCAAGTCCAGATGTTTGTAAGTTCATGATCTTGACCACTTGAAGCCAAGTTCCTCAATACTCAGTTCTCTCGTCTGGCCGTAGTCACTCCCCCTCCACACAGCACTCATTCTCTTCCTCATTTGTAATTGCTGTCTGCATATGTGACATCCATTCAGACCTTTAGTTGCTCAGGCACATAAGATAAGCTGTGGGTTAGGTGCAGAAGACTGTGCTAGATATTTAGTTGTTGCAGTGTAGGTAAAACTGATGGCGTGGGGAGGCTGGGAGACATACCCTTGATCCCCTGGAGCTTGTAGAAGAAAAGAGAAGCAACATCCAACCCAGCCTGAAGGACAGTTTTGTGGAGGAAATGACACCTGAGCATTATGATGGAGTAGAAGTTAATCAGTTGAATGAGGAGTTGGGAGGGGCAGGGGAAAGGGAAAAGGAGAATGTGAGAGGTGGTGAGATTTAAACAGAAACCTAGGAGAGGAAACAGCAGAAAAACCCATGTGGAGACATGAAATGACCTTGGGAAAAGAGTGGTCAGAACTGCACGCTCACCCGTATTACTAGGCTGTTGCATTGGATGGCTTGTGCTACACTTATTTTCTTCCTACCACTGGTCAGTCCATGTTTCCCATGAGTCAGTGCTTTTTTCAGGGTTACTTTGCTGCCAGGTGTCTCATCAACTCACTTTTCACCATGACCATTGTCCACAGTGTGGCTGTCACAGCCATAATTCACTCTTGGCTCCTTGGGACTTCAGGATCCTAATATCACCACCTTTTTTCTCCTTATGGCTTGAAATACTGCTTTTTAACAGAGGACTGGCAGGAGTGAAGCATGTGGAGCCCTGAGGAGCATGAGACATTTGGAGCTCCTGACCCAAATGAGCCTCGCAGTTCTTATTTCTGCTGGCCTGACATGAAGCCTCCCTCCTCCCCCTTGAGGTCACCAGCCCATCTCCTGCTTTAACTCTTGACATTCTTTTTGATTCTTGGACTTTTGCAGTTCTTACTTCTGCCAGTGCTACCACCAGTTTCTGGCTGTAGCTTTATTATTAAAAAGTCCTACTTAGTCATTGTCAACTAAAATAGGAAACATATCATTATTATGAATGTTTATTGGTACATAGTTGCTATGAATTGTGACACTTTTCCATTTTTAAATTATAAAATGGCAAAAACTATATTAAAAAGCAAGAAAAATTCTTGGTAAGAAATGTGAATGTGCATAAAATGAATGTATGGACTCTAAATTGTTTAACATAGTTTCTGGCACATGTGACAAAGCCATATGAGAAAACCGTAGGATATGCGGCCTCAGTTTGTGAGCATGTTGATTGTGGAGCTAGTGTTATCATACAGATGATTCTGTGTAATCCAGGGGTTGGCAAAACTATGGCCAGTGGGCCAATGCTAGCCTGACACCAGTTTTTGTAAATAAAAGTTTCATTGAGATACAGCCATGCCCTTTTGGTTATGTGTGGTCTGTGGTTGCTTCTGCACTACACCTGCAGAAGTGAGCAGTTGTGTCAGAGACCATATGGCATGCAAAGCCTAAAATATCTACTCTCTGGCCTTTTACAGAAAAAGGTTTTTTACGCCTAAGAAAACCATGGTGCTTCCTGGAAAAACTCAAAGGCACTAGTAAGAGATGTTGGGTCAGCCTCTGAGCCTCTTGCCTGCCTAAAACCACGTCAGATTCTTGGGAGGACAGGAAGGACTTGCAGGCTGTGCATGTTTCCTAGACAATTCAGCTGCTCACAGACAAGAATCTGTCTCTGTCTTGCTCCTGGAGATGATAGGAAAGTCCACAGATGCAAAGATGTAAGAAAAGGAGAAGCAATGAAAAGCAGAAATGGTTTAAGGAAACTGACGGGAAAGACAGGAAATTCATCTGTTGACTTTTTCCATCCTCTTCAGCTCAATGTTGTGTTTGTAAAAAGGCATCTTTTTTTCCCTCCCAGCTATTATACTGTCTGAAAAGGTCCTAATTAAATATTCGTTAAAGATTCATTTGACTTAACTGACATTCCTTTTAAAGTGCAGCTGCCTGTAGAATAATAGAGTTTGGAGGAAATTATCAGGAAAAAAATACCTGTGCTGTAGTGTGTGTATGTTCCTGTAAGTGTGTACAAGGGTACACTTGTACAAACAAAGCGAAAGATGTGAGCCTTTAAAAGAATATGTTCTTGGCTGGGCATGGTGGCTCACGCCTGTAATCCCAGCACTTTGGGAGGCTGAGGCGGGCGGATTGCCTGAGCCCAGGAGTTCAAGACCAGCCTGGGCAACATGGTGAAACCCCATCTCTACTAAAATACAAAATAATTAGCTGGGCACAGCAGCGTGTACCTGTAGTCCCAGCTACTCAGGAGGCTGAGTCAGAAGAATTGCTTGAACCTGGGAGGCAGAGGTTGAAGTGAGCCAAGATCTCACCGTTGCATTCCAGCCTGGGTGACGGAGTTAAGACTCCATCTCAAAAAAAAAAAAAAGAATGTGTTCTCTAAATCACATATACAGTTATCCCTTATTATCCATGGGGGATTGGTTCCAGGACCCCCGGAGGATACCAAAATCTACGGATGCTCAAATCCCTGATAGAAAATGGCACAGTATTTGCAAATCATCTACACACATCCTCCCATATATCTGAACTTACCTAGTGACTTATAATACTTAATATTATGTAAATGCTATGTAGATAGTTGTTAATACTGTGTTGTTAGGGAATAGTGACAACGGAAGAAGTCTGTATATTTAGTACTGATGGAACCTTCCCTTTCTTCTGAGTATGTTTGATCTGCAGCTGGTTGTGGAACTCACAGATACCGAGCGCTGACTGTATTGTATTAACAGGTTCAGTGAGGTTACCTTCTTTCCCTAACTTAGTTGAAAGAAGTTATATTGAGTGAAATAAGGTTTTGATGAGGATTTTTAAAAAAGGGGGAGAGAAGTAATATTGAAACAGGGAAGCACTTTCTATTCTAGTTACACAAAACCACTTGTAGATCCCCAGACATGTAGTATTTCAGGAGTCTAGACCTTTCAAACAGGCTATTTTAGTTCCTGAAATACCATTTTCGTGCCTGGTCTTTTTTGCCAGGGTAACCCTCCTATTTACCCAGCAGCAGCAGTGGGGCTAGAAGAGGCTATGAAGGACTCAGGGAGAAGAGGGAGTATTAAAGAAGTACAGAAAAGGAGATGGCTGTGTGGCAAAGATGAATTTATCTGTTTCAAAACTGGCTGGTGCTGGCTGTGCTCTGTGAGAGGAGTCGGACTGGGTAGGGAAGAACTGGTCCTGTCTTACACAGCACCTCTTTCGGCACTTACTCTCCTCACAACACCCTAAATTCATGAGGCTGCTGCTCACTCCGTAATGTGGGTCCATGTGGGGGTTGAACAGCCTTTGTAGACTAACATGGGGAAAATGCATTCTAGTTTCTGACCAAGTGACTGCAAATACATGTTTTTATATAAAAGTATTCATGCATGTGCTGTGTAGGAAGAGAAAATCATGCCTCCTGGAAGCGGATCTGATGATGGAGCTGGGGCTTTTCTGGTTGGTGGTTTGTACCACCCTTTTCCCTGGCGGAGGTCGCTTTCTCCATCTCTTCCTTCTTGCTCAAGAATTTCAGAACATAAGAAATATGTCTACATATATCTAAGGTAGTTACTCCTGTCTTACAGGAAAACTCAGTTATTACAGAGAAAGCCCCTACAGAGTGAGGAAATTCATCTCTAAAAAGTCTGTGTTCATAGAGTGTCTGCCATCAACAGGACAAAGGTGAGAGGCAGATCTTTCCTTTAGGAGGCACTACTTCATGTCTTTATTCAAATCTACCTCAAACAGAGTCACTTTAACACTCAGTCTTATCCAAGCTGTAATGTCTGCGAACTCACTGGCTTAGGTGACTTTCTTTTCCTTGTGAACATCAATGTAAACACAAAATGATAAATACTGGATGGCATTTACTGTGAGCCAGCCCACAGCCCCAACCTTACCTGAACTTTTCTCCTCATTTAATCCCCCCAACCAGCTTTGTGAGGGATGCGCTTACTATCTCCCTTAGACAGAGGGAAGAGGAAGAGCTAAGGGACATGAAGTGGCCCACCTCGGGTCTCGCAGCAGTAGTGGGGAGTGCTGGGGTTGAAACTGGGCTGCCTGGATTCAGAGTCTGGATGTGACCATGTGCTGTCTACCACTCTTAACGGAACTTTTACAATAAAAGGATTCACATGTGTCCTGTCAAAGCCATTTTGGGGCAGGTTCCTTCAGCAGTATGCAATTGTACTCTGACACCCAGAAGCTATCCATCAAACCCCCCGAGAGATCTGTCTTCAGGGGAGATGTCACCCCACGCTTTAGACCCTTTGTGGCTCCCAGTCTTGTGCAGGATAAAGCCCAGCACCCTGGCCTGGCCTCCGATGTCCTGTGATCTGGCCCTGTCTGCTTCCTGGCCTGCTTCCCTTGTCCCTTCCGTGCTAGTTGTGTTGGGATATTTTGCATCATCCAGCCAGGTGTATCTTGCTCTCTCAGACACAGCTCAGATTCTGGGAGAAGGTTATGTGACTCCTCTGCACTCCTGCAGCATCCCATCCTTACCTTTATCTGGCACTTGTGTTGCATCAAAATAGTTTACACGTCCACCTGTCTGCATGAGAGGGCTGAGATGGTAGAGACGGATAATACCTGGACTCTCTCTCCAGGTATTCCTGACCTTCCTGAGGTTGCTGGAGTTATGTGGGATCCACATTGTTAAAGGCATAGCAGCTCCCCTTTATTTGCAGTCAGCAAGTGCAGCCCAGGAGGCAGCTGCCCTCTGGGAACTCTGAAAGCCTTGTTCCTCATCACTCCCATTCTAATGACATGGATGTGTCTCTTGGTCCAATTTGAGGTGCTCCAGACAGGCTCTAACATTGATGCTCTGTTTCTTAAAAGCAGTTGCCAGAGCTCCCAACTGGCCTGAGCACTGCCTTTGCCTTGGAGTGTCCAGGCTGCCCTGTGCTGAGTAGGGGTGATGGGAAGCAAAGCTGTTGCTGAGCCACCTGCGGGTCTCAACAAGTGCCATCACAGGGAAAGCTGGGCCCTGACACTCAGCCTTCTGCTTCCAAAGAGGTCACAGGAGTCAGCTGTGACTGGCCTGGGCATTGTTACTTGGGTTGGCTGTTCTCAGTGTTGTGTGCAGTCACAAGGAGGCCGGCCCAGCTGCTGGGACTTTTGCTTCTCCCTTCTGATCCCTTGCAGGGGTCTGGGGTACCCCTAGGGGGTGGTGCTATGATAATGTTCTGGTGGTGTTTGCCTGCCTGGCATGAAAAAGTAGAAATGTAGTTCCCAGACTCCAAAAGTGGGGTCCTGCGTTTCAGGAAGCGCTAGTCTCTGGGAGAACCTGGTGGCTGGGAGGGGAGGTTTGCTAGAGCAGTGACTTTCAACTCTGTCAGTCTGAATGCCCTCTTTTGCCAACAGATATTTTGTAATTCCCCTTTTATGATTCTGAAATGAAATTGATAGATGAAATAACCTACTCACACATATGCCTAAAAATAAATAGAATGCCCAAATAGTATTATAAGGGAAATGTTGACAAATCAGAATAAAGTTACATCTATCTATCTATATTTTTTGAGACAGAGTCTTGCTCTGTTGCACAGGCTGGAGTGCAGTGGCTGATCTTGGCTCACTACAACTTCCACCTCCCAGGTTCAAGCAATTCTTCTGCCTCAGCTTCCTGAGTAGCTGGGTCTTCAGGTGTGTACCACAAGGCCCAGCTAATTTTTGTATTTTTAGTAGAAACGGGGTTTCACCATATTGGTCAGGCTGGTCTTGAACTCCTGACCTCATGATCTCCCCACCTCAGACTCCCAAAGTTCTGGGATTACAGGCGTGAGCCACGGCACCTGACCTATGTATATTTTTAAAGTGCAAATGCTCAGTACACCTTTTTCAGATGATAAAATGAAGTAGTTAGATGACCGTATCCTTGTATAGTGAAGAAATTTGGCTTTAGGAGAAGGTGAGAAGGCATTGCAGTGGAAAGAAAAGAGCAAGTATGTTTTAAAATAAAGGAAGTAACAGACCAAGTTTACCTGTACATGTTAAGAGAAGGGGGGAAATAACCCTAACCAGCCAAGGCAAAATACTGGCTGTTGAAGTGGTTTTAATGAGCAGTGTGACATTTTTGCAATGAACCAGGCCTTCTTTGTCAGAATGGTATTAATTTCCTGTATTAAGACATAGGATGTGTGCTGACAGAGTATCTGAGAAAACCTATCTCCCATTGTTAAATCCCTCTGCAAACCGAGAACTTTAGAGGCCATTGCCTTTAATAGATGTCCAGGATTAGAGGATGAATTGAAAAAATGTTTAGAGGACAGTTGAGTGGCAACCGACTCCTGAGGACAGTCTCAGAGTAAGGTTGAAAAATAAGATTCAAACCCAAAATAAATCGTTTTTTGTTTTTTCCAGATAGCCTCACTCTGTCTCCCAGGCGGGGGTGCAGTGGCATGATCTCAGCTCACTGCAACCTCCAACTCCTGGGTTCAAGTGATTCTCATGCCTCAGCTTCCTGGTTAACTGGGTCTACAGGCGCATGCCATTACACTCAGCTAATTTTTGTATTTTTGGTACAAAGATGGGGTTCCACCATGTTGGCCAGGCTGGTCTCGAACTCCTGGCCTCAACTGATCTGCCTATCTTGGCCTCCCAAAGTGCTGGGATTACAGGTGTGAGCCACTGCGCCTGGCCTCCAAAGTAAATAATCTTGACATGTCATGTTCATGACATAAGTTTCAGTATGCTATGCATCCTTAAGAATACCGAGTGGCAGAAATGAAATAAATTTATTAATGACATATATTCGTATCCAGGATTTCATGTATCTTCAATAATTTATTTGGCTTTAAATATATTAAAAGGAGCTTTCAGTATCACTGTTAAATATTGGCAGGTGATATACAAGTGCAAGCTGGTTTAGCTGTAGTTCGTTGACAACTCAGATGCCACAAGTAGTGTTGCTGTTGGTGACATGGTTTTCCAGAATCGTAAACAAATCTTGATAAACTGTGTATTCAAGCAGTGTAAGGGATATTTGGTGTTTCTACATAAATGGAGATACATTCTAGAACTAAATAAACAGTTTTTCATCCATGTGAACTTCCAGGAGATGTTCAGAAGTTTTGCGGGACATGAGACAGTGTGCTGGATGATCTCACACATTGCAGGATGCCTTGCATCCTTGGTCCCATTCCACTGCAGTCATCATGTCATAAACAGCCCCATAGGTTTACAAAATGTCTCCACTGAGAGGCACTGAGCTTGGGGCTGGAAGGTTTAGGACCAGATTTGGTCTCTGTGGCTGAATCCACCAGCTGCTTAGAATAGCACAGCGGTGGGCTCTTTCTGCAGACAAAGTGGGGCTGCAGGAAGTGGGAGAGCTTGTGCAGGCTGGCACAGCTGTGGCTAAAGGAGAGAGGTGGAGAAGGGAGTGTCTCTGTTGGTACCAGGGCAGAGGCCAGGTGCAGGGTTCCTTGAGAGGTACAGATCCCGAATATTGGACTCCCTGGGTCACACTGCCCCTAAACATCAGTCACACATATGCTGCTTCTAGGGCCCTAATGGCTCCAAAAAAGTATGTCAGCTCAGGTTTTTCTGTCCCTTGCCACATGGATGGAGAACCACTGAGATTCTTCCCTTCTTCATACTCCACCTGGACCTAGCTTATAGGATCTGTGTCTGTGCAGCCTCAAGGTGACTTTATTTTCCTGCCCTGTTCCCACCCAACTCTTCCTAACTTTGAATCTCAAAGTGTAAACTGGTCTATATGCTTCCCAGGAAGTGAGCAAGTCTTTTCTTTCGCTAAGTAGGTGATGCAAGTAAAAACAAATACAAATTTAGTTAAAAAGCAAAGGCCAAATCCCCATGAATCAGAGCGCAGGTGCCCCAAAGTTCCATAGTCTTTAGGAGCATGGGATGATTCTAAAATGTGAGGAAATAGGGTCAGATGCTTCATGATTTTCTGTTGAGCTTTTACTTAGAAGTAATTAATAAGGAAAGGAAACCCACATAATGTAATATCTTCTGGGGCACTATGATACACAGATAGGCAGAGCTTTCCCTGGTCCCACCCTCAACCATGAAATCAGTTGCATCCCATAATACATGTTAGTTAGCTCAGCCTGTTTTACGTGCTCAGCTGCACCACAAGTCCCCTTTTGGGTGGGGCTTTTCCAGGAAAATACAAGTCTGAGCGTGGTAATACGCCCCACTCCCAGTGCCCGCAGTGGAGTGTTATTTGCTGCTCTTCCCACTTTGGCCCTCTTATCACATGGATTATTGTCTTTTCTGCCCCCTCCCCCCCCCATCTGTGGCAGCCATCCTTTGCGTTGTACTTCATGTAAATTATCACTCCATAAAATAAGCATCAAAGATGAACAGATTTGCAAATATTTGTATCATTCTTTCTCTCTTGCAAATGAAACTCTTTGGTGCTATTCTAACAGGACAGGACAAAAAGAGGGAAAATGACATTTTGAATCCAAATTCAAGTTGAATTTGCTAAATGACAGAAGCAATTAAGAAGCAACCACCTGGCACAGTGGCTCACAGCTGTAATCCCAGCACTTTGGGAGGCCGAGGCAGGCAGATCACTTGAGGTCAGCAGGTTGAGGCCAGCCTGACCAGTGTGGTGAAATCCTGTCTCTATCAAAAGTACAAAAATTAGCCAGGCATGGTAGTGGGTGCCTGTAGTCCCAGCTACTCTGGAGATTGAGGCAGGAGAATTGCTTGAACCCAGGAGGCAGAGCTTGCAGTGAGCTGAGATCATGCCACTGTGTGAGACTCCCCCCCAAAAAAAAAAAAAAAAAAAGGCAATTGGATTAAGCTAAAATCCGTGCTGCATGGCCTCTAGGATCACTTCCAACAGAATGCATCATTGGCAAGGCTTTGAGTATTTCCCCTTGCCCGCCATTTTGAATGGTGAATTGCAAAATCTCGAGTTATATGTTGTTGACTGATTTCTGGAATACGAAATAACTTGGTTATCTTTCTGTCCTGCAAATTAAGCTCACCTACGTCTTTATTTAGGTCTAAAATAAAGCAGCATGTTGGAATTCATCAGCTGCATGCTTGTCTAATGTGACTATTTTTTTTTTTTTTTAAGACAGGGTCTTGCCCTGTCATCCAAGATGCAGTACAGTGGCATGATCATAGCTTACTGTAGTGTTGATCTCCTGGGCTCAAGTCATCCTCCCGCCTTGGCCTCCTGAGTAGCTGGGACTACAAGCATGTGCCACCACACCCAGCTGATTTTTTATTTTTTAGTAGACATGAGATCTTGCTATGTTGCCCAGGCTGGTCTTGAACTTCTCAACTCAAGCAATGCTCCCACCTCGGACCCCAAAGTGCTGGGAATATAGAGTGAGCCACTGCACCTGGCCTGATGTGACCTTGGCTACAATGGGGCTGCTTTTCCAGGCCTGCAGTTGTTGAAGGAATTGGGCTACTGACTTTCCGTAACATTATAGCCAAGTTTGCATTGATTTAGTTGCACAAAAAAGAGTTTTGTTTACATCTGGAATGTCATTTGCTTCAGCTGCCAACCATGTGGATCCAAATCTATTTTTGGTTATTTCTGTATTGATGATTGATGAGACACTCGTTACTTTGAGTTATCAAAATTACAAATTAAACTAAAAATTACTCCTCTTGAAATAGCAGGAGAGAAACAAGGAGGTGGTAAAGGGCTGTGGTATGGGGGCAATGGCTAAACTACTTCCAAACTACGTAGAAGTTTAGTCAAAGTGTTGGGACCTGCTGTGGTGGAATTCTCAGAGATTGTTGTTCTGGAGAAATTGACAATGTAAAAATGGCAAGGAGAGAATGCTTGAGTGTTTTTCTGTAGCCCTTGTATGACATTTTGGATCTGGGCTGGGCTTATGAGAGAGAGTAATTGAGGTTAACTTGAAATTGGGAGCTTTTCTCCTAATGGAAGAATGTTGAGTTGTAAAACAAAACAAAACTTCATCAAATAGCTATTCTGTTAATTTATTCTTAAGGAAGCCAGTGAAATAGTGACATAAGCCCAAATGAAATTTTCTCAACCTATGCTGTTCTAAAAACAAAAGAAAAATGTAGATGCCTTAGTGAAAGGTGGACATCTTCTATGAATTCAGAGTTGTTTACAGAGAACTAGTTCACACAAAATTTTATTATGAAGAATGTGTCTAGTTTCCCTTTGAAATGACTTTTAATTGAAAAATAGAGAAGTCCATAATATTTTAATTTTTATTTATGTATTTTTAATTATTTTTTTTGAGATGGAGTCTCACTTTGTCACCCAGGCTGGAGTGCAGTGGTCTGATCTCAGTTCACTGCAACCTCTCCCTCCCAGGTTCAAGCAATTCTCCTGTCTCAGCCTACCAAGTAGCTGGGACTATAGACACATGCCACCACACCTGGCCAATTTTTGTGTTTTTAGTAGAGACAAAGTTTCACCATATTGGTCAGGCTGGTATCGATCTCCCGACCTCCAGTGATCCACCCATCTTGATCTCCCAAAGTACTGGGATTACAGGTGTGAACTACCGTGCCTGTCTGTAATATATTTAAATTATTCCGTAAAATTAATTAGTGTTTGGCTTGCTTTATAAATAGATATGTAGGTTTTTTGTTTATTTTTGAAATGGAGTCTCACTCTGTCACCCAGGTTGGAGTGCAGTGATGCCATCTCAGCTCACTGCAACCTCCGCCTCCTGGGTTCAAGCAATTCTCTTGTCTCAGCCTCCTAAGTAGCTGGGATTACAGGCATGTACCACCACATCCAGCTAATTATTGTATTTTTACTAGAGACAGGGTTTTTCCATGTTGGCCAGGATGATCTCAAGCTCGTGACCTCAGGTAATCCACTTACCTTGGCTTCCTAAAGTGCTGGGATTACAGGTGTGAGCCACCACACCTGGCCAGATGTGTGTGTTTAATCCTCAAAGTGTTCATTGCAATTTGTAGATTATGCCATGTATAATGAAGGAATCATATTATGACTTAAAGCTCTTTGAGAAAATTATGAAAATATCTTGCAAATTTCAATATTTTGGGGTGAATGTGTTTGGCTACATGGGTAAGTTATTTAGTGGTGATTTCGGAGATTTTGGTGTACTCATCTCCCAAGCAGTGTACACTGTACCCAATGTGTAGTCTTTTATCCTTTACCCCCTCCCACCCTTCCCCCACTGAGTCCCCAAAGTCTGTTGTGTCATTCTTATGCCTTTTCGTCCTCATAGCTTAGTTGCCCCATAGAAGTGAGAACGTAGATACTTGGTTTTCCATTCCTGAGTTACTTCACTTAGAATAATGGTCTCCAGCAGCATCCAGGTGGCTGCCAATGTGATTATTTCATTCCTTTTCATGGCTGAGTATTTCATGGTATATTTATACCACCTTTTCTTTATCCGTCAATTGATTGATGGAAATTTGGGCTGATTTCATATTTTTGCAGTTGTGAATTGTGCTGCTATAAGCATGCATGTACATGTGTATTTTTCACATATGACTTCTTTTTTTTCTGAGTAAATACCCAGTAGTGGGATTGCTGCATCAAGTGGTAGATCTATTTTTAGTGCTTTAAGGAACTCTATACTGTTAATAATGAAAATATCTTGATTAATTTTGTTACTTTAAAAATAGTTCTTGTTGAAGGATGGGTTAGAAAGTCTTTTTAGTTGAGAAATGTGGTTTGGATGTCCTCTTTGTAAATTGTTTATCAATGCTGTCTCCATGGGCCATTAGCATAGAATAGAGATGAATTGCTTGTTTATTCTCTATCTTAAGATAGAGAAGGAACTATTGCTGATAAGTTAGGAAAATATTTGATCCACATTAATAATAGATTGAGAAAAACTATTTAAAAATTGACTAATCTGAAGAATTATTTTCAGAACATACCAGTAACTCTTAAGACTATCAGGACTTAGCAATAAATGAATATGAATTAAGCAAAACTAGAGAGGAATATGAATAAAGGTAGAAGTAGGACACTCTTGTAATCATACAACAGTCCATTGATCTTTGCTTAAATGCCTGCACAGGCAAACAATGACAGTGGATGGAGGTCGAATGGGTCACAGATCCTTATTGTTCATGTGTCATTGTATCATGTGCATTTCATCCTTCACCCTTAATCCCAATTCTCTCAACAGCCAGAAGGATAGGGGTTTTTTTTGTTTGTTTGGTTTTGTTTGAGACGGAGTATTGCTCTGTTGCCCAGGCTGGAGTGCAGTGGTACAATCTCGGCTCGTGGCAGCCTCCAATTCCTGGGTTTAAGTGATTCTCATGCCTCAGCCTCCTGAGTAGCTGAGACTACAGGTCAGCCACTGCACTTGGCTACTTTCTGTATTTTTTTTTTTTTTTTTTTTTTAGTAGAGTCAGGGTTTTGCCATGCTGGCCAGGCTGGTCTCGAACTCCTGACCTCAAGTGATCTGCCTGCCTTGGCCTCCCAGAGTGTTGGGATTACCAGTGTGAGCCACTGTGCCTGGCCCTCAAGGATGAGTCTTTTGTCTTCACTTGCACATACAAAATTAAGGTTTACTAAACCCAAGTGAAAAAGATTGTGAGTGAAAGATCTGCTTCCGCCCTAGAGTATACGCTGGTCCCTCCAAAAGAACCCTGTTTTTATGCTGAATAGTATTACGTGGACTTAGCGAGACTGCAGCTCAGTTGTTTACCCTTGTCTTCTTCCAGGCCTCCCAGGCTCAGTGGATTGTACCACTTGAAACCTGGTTTTACACACAAGAAGGCTCTTGGCACCTCCGTCTTGCTCACCTTTTGTGTCTGCCAATTTTGCCTACCAAGTGTCTATTGAATCCACCCACTTCTCTTCATCTTCACTACTACCGCGTAGTCCAGGCCACCCTCACCTCTCACTTGGACACTTGCACTGGCTCAGCTGGCTTCCTTATATCCTCCCTGCCTTTCCTTACCTTTGCCAGAGTGATCTGTTCAACATTCGAGTCTTAATTGTATGCCTCGCCACTAAAATCTCTTTTGCAGCCTCTGTGGTAGGCTGAAAAATGGTCCTCCCAAGAGGTATCTGTGTCTTAATCCCTAGAACCTCTCAGTGCTACCTTGTAAGGAAAAGAATAAAAGGTGCCATGCAGATGTGATTAAGTTAAGGATCTTCAGATAGGGGATTGTCCCCGATTATCTCAGTGGGCCCTAAATGCAATCTCATGTATTCCTGTAAGAGGGAGGCAAGAGAGATTTTACACACACACACAGGAGAAGCCGAAATGGAAACATCAAGAGAGATATTTGAAGACATTGGCCTTGAAGATTAGCGCAACAGCTGCTCTAAGCCTGAATGCAGAGAGTCACCAGAGGATGGAAGAGGCATGGAATGGACCCACCCCTAGAGCCTCCCCAGGGAGTGTGGCCCTGCCAATACCTCGATTTCAGCCCAGTGATACTGATGTCACTCACTCTTCTGGTCTATAGAACTGTAAGAGAACACATTTCTCTTGTTTTCAGCCACCAGGCTTATGGTAATTTATTATAATAGCCACCAAAAACTATTCAGCCTCCCATGGCTTTTAGATTAGGACCAAAATCCATGGCAGGATTTGTCTGGCATAGCTCGGGCCTGCTTGGTTTGCCCCTTCACCATCCACTGCCTTATCCCCCCCCCCTTTTTTTTTTTCATATAAAGATTGAGTATCCCTTATCCTAAATATTTGGGACAAGAAGTGTGTTGGATTTCAGATTTTTTCAGATTTTGGAATATTTACTTATACATAATGAGACATTTTAGGAATGGGTCCCAAGTCTAAACACAGAATTCATTTATGTTTCATATACATTTTATGCACATAGCTTGAAGGTAATTTTGTACAATATTTTAAATTTTATGCATGAAACAAAGTTTTGACTGTGAACATCACGTAAGATCAGTGTGGAATTTTTCACTTGTGGCAGCATGCCAGTGCTCAAAGAGTTTTAGGTTTTGGAGCATTTTGGGTTTCAGATTTGTGGAATAGGATGCCCAGCCTGTATTTTAAAATATTTTTATTGTATTCTTTCTAGGCTGTGGCTGTACAAATCCCAGTTAGCTCATGCTGTAAAATAGACTCACGGATCCCCATTTTATACGGTGGTTTGTAGAAAAACAGAAAAGTAAAATACTTTAAATTGGCAATGACTTTGGTTTTAACCAGCTTAAGAATCCATATTAACCTTCATTGAAAAGATCAATGCTGGCTCGGTGCAGTGGCTCACACTTGTAATCACAGCACTTTGGAAGGCGAAGAGGAGTGGATCACTTGAGGCCAGCAGTTTGAGACCAGCCTGGCCAACATGGCGAGACCCTGTCTCTGCTAAAAAATATAAAAATTAGCCAGGTGTGGTAGCACATGCCTGTAATCCCAGCTACTCAGGAGGCTGAGGCATGAGAATTGCTTGAACCTGGTAGGCGGAGGTTGCAGTGAGCTGAAATCGCATCACTGCACTCCAGCCTGGGTAACAGTGTGAGACTGCCTCAATAGATAAATAAATAACCAGTGCTTTGTCCAATTATGCCATTTGGTAGCTTTGTCTTCCATTGCTGTGTTATTTCCTTGCTCTCTGACCTGTAGTTACCTCGATCTTTCAGATTCTTGACTTTGCTTTGCTTCTTCCTGACACAGGGTTTTCATTGCACCTGGAATCTCTCCTCCAAGCTGACTCAATTTCTAGTTATCCTTCAACCTCAAGTCCACCTTCCCTTTCTGGAGAGGCTTTCCATGGTCTTCCAGCCTCATTTCTTTGCTATGCATTCTGTATGAATCAGGTTCCTTTCCTTTGTGTTCTTACCTCAGTTTGTAATCATGCCCAGACAGCCCTTGCTTTACTTGCTTCTAATATGCACAGATTCCAGTTTCCAGAGTTTAACTAAAAGTAACACCAGTTCCCCACTAATACTGTTCAATTTTCAGCTACTACTGTGTATGAGTTATGAGTAACTGTAACCACTAGCTCTTCAGGCTGCAAATCATTATATATATAACAGATGCACATCATGATCAGTGGCCAATCATGTGACTTCTTTCAGAGTCTGCCTGTGATTGGTCATTGAACCTGTTATTCAGTTCACAAACAGCAAAGAGTGTCCTTGTGTTGCTTCGTTCATTCCTAGTGATGACCCACTGACATTTTACAAAAGGGATAATTCAATGATGACTTTGGCCAACAAAGATGAAAGTGCAGCAAAGAAAAAAGTGGTAACACTGGAAGTGACATGGGAATTAAATATAAAAAGCTGATCTGGAATGTTGACATTGCCCCTATTTGAGGGACTCTGGATGTGCAGCCACAGGCACTTAGTGAAGGGCAGTTTATTAGACATAAAGGAGGAAAGTGGTTGTAAGAAAAAAGATGCAGATGTCACGGAGGAGGTGACACTGGCCAAGAAAAACTTCACAAAGAACTCCTGGAAGGATCTCACAACATTGAAAGCACAAAGGCTAGACTGAAGCTAAGCCAAACTTCGTAAGGAGTATCACAGTTTAAAGTATGATAAGATGCTTACTTTACATCATATATTATCCTACAAGAAGAGGGCATGCGCTGCCCAAAATCCTCTTGATAAGTTTCTTACAAAGAAGGAAATCCCTTTAATGCTCAGTGCTTCTAATATTTTAAATAAGAGTTTATAAAATGTTTTGCTATTTTTTCATTTCCCTAATGTTTATAAATGGTAGAGTTTTAAAATGCTTTTTAATTTTATTTCAATTGTGGTAAAATATACATGAGGCGATATCATTTTATTCATTTTTAGATGTACAATACAGTGGCATTAGTGGCATTAAGTACAGCCATCACCAGCATCCATCTGCAGAACTTTTTTGTCTTTATAAACTTTGTACCTATTAAATGACAATTTCCCATTTCTCCCTAGCCCCAGCAACTGCCTTCTGCTTTCTGTCTCTGTGAAGTTGTTTATGATAGGTACCTGTTATAAGTGGAATCATACAGTATTTGTCTTTTTGTGATTGACTTATTTCAGTTAGCATAATGTCCGTTATAGCACATGTCACAATTCCCTTTCTTTTTAAGGCTGCATAATATCCCATTGTTTGTATATACCACATTTTGTTTACCCAGTCATCCATTAATGGACACTTGGGTTGCTTCCACCTTTTGGCTATTGTGAACAATGTTTCTATGAACATGGATGTACAAATATCTGAGCTCCTGCTTTCAGTTTTTTTGGGTATATACCCAGAAGTGGAATTGCTGGATCATATGGTAATTCTAGTTTTAATTTTCTTTCTCCATTTTTTCTTTTTTTAAGAGATACAGTCTTGCTTCTTGCCTAGGCTGGAGTGCCGTGGTGTGATCAGAGCTCACTGTAACTTTAAACTTGTTGGCTTATGTGATTCTCCTGCCTCAGCCTCCCGAGTAACTAGGGCCATATGCACATGCCATCACGCCCAGCTAATTTTGTTTTTTTGTAGAACTGGGATCTCACTGTGTTGCCTGGGCTGGCCTCTAACTGCTGGGCTCAAGGGATAATCTCACTTTGGCCTCCCAAAACATTGGTATTACCAGTGTGAGTCACTGTGCTCAGCCCTATTTTTAGTTTTTTGAGGAACCACTATACTGTTTTCCACAGTGATTATACTGTTTTACATTCCTATCAGTGGTACACAAGGGTTCCAGTTTTTCTACATCCTTGCCAACAAGGATTTCTTGATTTGTTTTGGATAATAGCCATCCTAATAGGTGTGAGGTGGAGTCTGATTTACATTTCCCCAGTGTTAGGGATATTGAGCATGTGTTCATGTGCTTGTGGTGTTTGTATATATGCTTTGGAGAAATGTTTATTCAAGTCCTTTGCCCATTTTTTAAGTTGTTTGGTTTTTGTGTTGTTGAGTTTTAAGAGTTCTTTATATATTCTGGATATTAACTCCTTATCTAGTATACAATTTTCAGATGTCCATGGGTTGCCTTTTCACTTTGCTGTTAGTGTCCTTTGATGCAGAAAAGATTTTAATTTTAATATAGACCAGTGTATCCGTATTTTCTGTTTTTGTGCGTGCCTTTGATATCACATCCAAGAAACCTTTACCAAATCGAATGTCATGAAACTTTTTCTCTGTTTTCTAATAAGAGTTTTATAGTTTTAACTCTAATGCATAGGTCCTTGATCCATTTTGACTTAATTTTTTTAATGGTATAAAGTAAGGGTCAACTTCATTCATTTACATGTGGATATCCAGTTTTCCCAGCACCATTTGTTGAAAAGATTATTGCCCTTTCCCCATTGAAGGGTCGTGGCATCCTTGTTGAAAATCATCTGACCATGTGTGGGCTCTGTATTCTTTTCCATTCATCTGTATGTCAGTGATTGCACTGGTATAACTCTGTTTTAATACTGTAGTTTTGTAGTAAATTTTGAAATCAGAAAAGTGTGAGGTCTTCCGATTTATTCTTCTTTTTCAAAATATTTAGACTATTTGGGGTCCCTTGAGATTCCCTATGAATTTTAAAATGGATTTTTCTATTTCTGCGTAAAAGATATTGTTTATATTTTGATAGGGATTACACTGAATCGAGAGATGACTCAAGTAGTATTAGCTAATATTAAGTCTTCCAATCCATGGACATGGAACATCTTTCCATTTATTGATCTCATCTTTGACTTCTTTCAGCACTGCTTTATAGTGTACTCTTTCACCTCCCTGGTTAAGTTTATTCCTAAGTGTTTTATTCTTTTTGATACTATTGTAAATGGAACTTTCTTAATGTTTTGAATTACTCATTGTTAGTGTGTAGAAATACAACTGATTTTTGTGTGTTGATTTTGTATCTTGCAACTTTGCTGAATTTGTTTCTTTTAACCATTTCTTGTAGAATGTTTAGGGGATATTTTTGTTTCTGTTTTTGTTTTCTTGAGACAGGATATCACTTTGTTGCCCATGCTGGAGTGGTGTGGCGTGATCACGATCTACTGCAGTCTTTATCTTCCCAGGCTAAGTTGATTGTCCCACTTCAGCCTCCTGAGTAGCTGGAGCTACAGGTGTGTGCCACTACACCTGGCTAATTTGTGTGTGCGTGTGTGTGTGTGTGTGTGTGTGTGTGTGTGTGTGTATAGAGATGGAGTCTTGCCATGTTGCCCAGGCTGGTCTCAAACTCCTAGGCTCAAGCGATCTGCCTGCCTTGGCCTCCCAAAGTGCCAGGATTACAGACGTGAGCCACCATACCTGGCCATTTTTAGGGTTTCCTACATCTAAGATCATGTCATCTGTAAACAGATAATTTTAATTTTTTTATTTCCAATTTGGATGCTTTTTATTTCTTTTCCTTTACTAATTGCTCTGGCTAGGACTTCTAGTACTATGCTGAATAGTAATGGCAAAAGTGGGCATTTTTGTCTCGTTCTGATCTTAGAGGAAAAGCTTTTGGTCTTTTACTGTTGAATATGATGTTAGCTATAGGTTTAATGTTTCGATGAAGTTTTTAAAAAGATCACAGGGCACTTCTGATTTTTCCCATTTATTATTAAGATCAGTTTGTATGCTTTCAGCTTGCATGGTCCTTTTTAGGATCTTATTGTATCACATAAAGTGAGTACTGCCTGTATTCCCTAAGATAATATTTCCCCCAGCTGGACTATCCTCCTTCAGATGAAGAATTTTGTCTGTTTGGCTCACTACTATATCCCCTATACCTAACCTAGCCCAATGTCTATCATGTAATAGGTACTTAGTCAATGATATATGAATGATCCGTACTTTAAACATGAGTTTTTCTGGGTTCCCACATTCTCCAAATGTGTGGATTCCTTATGATAGGAAATTTGTTGGGGTATTAGAGAGTCTCAGATAGACCGTCTCACCAGGAGGATTGCATAAGACTCCAAATTGGTATCTCTTACTTATTTTAAGACTTGCATGTATTAGACATTCTGTGTTGTATTAACTGGTTATTACAATATTGTGGTATTGTCAATTCAGCACTTAGACATGGAATATGGTTCCTTTTGAAATGCAAAATTCACTACAAATGGAAGGTGGTAGTAAAGTGTGGTTAGTGGCAGTGTTGCTGTTGTGAGCTCGAGTTCTTCAAGGAGATCACAAAGAGACTGTGGCATTTTACTCTGGAGTATGACTGTGAAAGGCAGGTACCATGGATCAGGTCAGGAGAAAATATCTTTTAGCTCTTTTCATTCTTCAGGTGACATATTTCTTCAGAGACTTCCCTGCAGATGAAGCCTCAGCCTGGGGTCAGTAAAAATACAACCCAAAATCAGCACCTGCTATGCTGCATATCCATATTCCCTGAGTTGTCAGATGCATGTCTAGTGGCACCATTTATCTCTTATAATTCAAAACCAAATTCTGTAAAGGGTAATATTTGTTTAAAGTTGAGTCCTCTTTATTTTCATATATAAACTAAACATTGATTATGTGCCGACTGTGTTTAAATTACCATGGTAAGTCCTGAGAGGAGACAAAGATGAGTAAGATCTACTCCCTTCCCTCAAGGACATGCCCGTCTGGCGAGGACAATCCACACCGCACCTAATTTATTTTTATTTTTCTTGAGACGGAGTCTCACTCAGTCACCCAGGCTGGAGTGCAGTGGTGTAGTCACAGCTCACTGCAGCGTTGACCTCCCAGGCCCAGGCGATCATCCTGCCTCAGCCTACTGAGTAGCTGGGACCACAGGCATGCACCACCATGTCTGGCTAATTTTTGTAGTTTCTGTAGAGATGGGAACTTGCCATGTTGTCCTCCCTGGTCTTGAACTCCTGGGCTCAAGCAATGCTCCTGCCTTGGCCTCCCAAAGTGCTGGGATTACAGACATGAACCACCAGGCCTGGCCCACACAGCCTATAATTTAAATGGAACCGCATCATGAGAACAATAGTAACAACAGGTGTATTGGTCCACTTGGGCTGCCGTAACAAGACACCAAAGACTGGGTGACTTAAATAACAGAAATGTGTATTTTCTCACAGTTCTAGAGTCTGGGAGTTTGAGACTAGGGAGCCAGCATGGTTGAGATCTGGTGAGGGCTGGCTCTCTTCCTGGCTTGTAGACAGCTACTTTATGGCCATGTTCTCACATGGCCTTTTCTCTGAGTGTGAGGGGCACATGTGAGAGAGTGAGATTTCTTTCTTCCCCTTCTTAGAAAGACTTCAACCCTCTTGGATTAGGACCCCATCCTTATGACCTCATTTAAACTCAGTTACTTCCTAAAAGCCCTGGGTCCAGATATAGTCAAATTAGGGGTTAGGGCATCAACATATGACCTTTTGGGGGACACAATTCGGGCCATAGCAACAGAGATACACGGCACTTATTGAGGACCCCCAGTGTGCCAGGCGCTGTGCTGGTGTCCTCATTCAGTCCCCCATATGCACCTGTAAGATGGGTGCTATCATTTCCCCCTGCTTTACAGATGAGGAAACTGGGACTCAAAAGAATTATTTTCCAAGGACACTTCACTTAGCAGAGCCAGGACTTGAAACCAGGGCCATGGGAATTGAGGGAGCGTCAGAGGCGGTGCCTTGAGGATGAGCAGGGAAGTCTCCCAGCGGGGCTGGGGCAGAGCCAGCATCCAGGCATGTGTTATATTCAGGATCAAGCTGTTCTGTGGCTGCACAAAGGAATGTGTATTTAAAAGAGTGGTGGAGGTGGACACACGTTAGGTTGTTCTGTGTTCTATGTAGAACCATGGATTTTAGCCTTTCCCGCTTGGGCAGTCAGGAGCCATTGGTAGATTTTTTGTTTTGTTTGTAGAGATGGGGTGTCACTGTGTTGCCCAGGTTGGTCTCAAAACTCCAGGCCTCAAGTGACCGATCTCTTGCCTTGGCCTCCCAAAGCTCTAGGATTACAGGTGTCAGCTACCATGCCTGGCACCATTGGTGGTTTTTGAGCACAGGAGTGACATGGATTTGTATTTTAGAAAACTAATTCTGGAGGCATTGTACACAGTAAGCCTGGAGGAAAGAAAACAAGTTAGAGAGCAATTATCATAGCCCACACGGGGCTGGGGAGAGCAAGGGAGATACATATGAAAGGTTTTAGGAGATAGATTCAGCAGGACTCCTGTTTGGTTTCAATTTGATTTTTGGTTGTGGTCGGGAGGAAAAAGGAAGAATTGAGGATGTTCTGGGTCACTAGTTGGATGATACTGCCATACAGAGCAAGAGAGGAAATACAACAACAGGAACAAATTTGAAGTATTAAGCAATGTTATAATTTCGTTGCCAATTTGTCATCAATTAGGAAATGTTACGCCAATTATTTTAACTCTCTTGGGAAAGAAATGTATGTAGTACTGAATATTAACAAAGGACTTGAAGTAGCTGGAGGAGTAATTGGGGGACCATGATTGGGACCACAAGTGATGATTTATTATAATTTAAGAAGTCAGTTAAAGCAGGGGATTATAAAAATAAATTAACATTGAATAAATATCTTGTTATTACTTTTGATGTGGGGCTAAGGCCTTTGCTTTGTGAGTTTGGTGATGGATTTTTAACTTGACTTTCTTGCATAAGCCACAGCTACAATACATTCCTGTGACTTTCAGTATTGGGGTCACTAAAGTGTAGTAAGAGGTTAAAATCATTTGTGAAGCAATATTGGGTGGATGCCCCTTGGTTTTACAAGTCTTTCACATTTATCTTGCTTTCACCTAACCCTAAAGCAACTTTTAAAGTCATCTGCCATTTTCAAATCTTTTCAAAGCATTTATTTATTTTTCATAAATGTAATTTTTTTACATTATTTCGTGTAGTTATACAATGAACGATGAATTCTGTAGTTGTCATTTAACAAGGCTGTATATATTTATATATAGCAATTGTTATATAACAAAGGCAATAGGAATAAACACATTTGGAAATAATCGCTTAGAGACTATCAGTAAGCATGGGGCTTAAGTAGTAAAGAGAAAAGCCCACTGGCTTGAGTATTCAATAGGTGAAGGGCATCTAGTGTGCATGTGCACGCGCCCTCCCCCTCCCCCTCCCCCTCCCCCACTCCATGTTGGTTAATCCAGAGATTTAGGAGAGTGAAGACTGGCTAAGCGAGTTTCCACTGTGTGTTACTTTTGTGTGCTTATGTGTATATAACACAAGGGCAAGTGTAGACATCAGTGTGAAATGATGGTACTATATCATTACATTATAAATTACTGATTATTTCTAAGACAGTTACAAAGAGGAAATATAGACTGTAGGAGGCATTATGCAATGATAGTTTAAAATGAAAGTGGTGTTGGTGGAATTTTGCATTAGATACAATAGTGAAATGAAGTGGATTGAGTTCAGGGGAAAAAGTAGGGGATCTGAGAGTCTGTTGGATTACTAGAGAGAGACGAATGGAAATATTTCCTTCTAAAAATTGGATTTACATGTCATTTGATAATTCATGCCTGCATAGACCCCTAATGCCATCAGTTAAAATTATCATTGCTTCAAAGTGAGGCCACCTACTTTCTGACCATGCTAAAAGCAGAGCTAATGATAGCATCTAAAACAGCTTGCACATACAGTCCATTATAGTAGGAACTCAGTTATTTTCCCTCGATGATTAGCATTGATTCGCTAGCACAGGAAGAGAAAGCTGAAGGCTTTTGGGAATGCTGGGCTCGACCTTGCAGCAAGTCTGTGTCTGATGGAGCTCTGGTGGATGGGTGGGCAGTGAAGAAAGCACTAGCCAGTGGCCCAGCAGCGTGTTAACTATGTAAGAGAAGGGCCAAGAGTGTCATTTGCCACCTTAAGAGACCAAGCAAATTATTGTAAAATGCAATATGTTCCTTAGTTCATGGTCCTTCGGGAATATTGGCCTCTGTCATTAGGTTAGGAATAGCTAGTAAACATGAAATATTTTAGGGACCGCTTTCCTCTTAACCTGTTGCCCTGATTTGCTTTTGTTATTTTAATAATGGAGAGAAATTGAGCCTCTCAATACTTTTAATGGGCGTATTATATTACATTTTCTTTTAACAATTTAAAGTAGTTTGTACAAAAGTGCAGCATATTATAAACAAATATAGATGTCTTTCATACTCAGAATTACATTTTGGAAAATGTTCACATTTGTAAACATTTGCCATATTCACTTTTGCTACCTTTAGAGAAGTAAGACATTACAGATACAGTTAAACTTCCCTTCCTGCCCAGCACGATTCCATTTTCCTCTTTCCCTCTCCAGAGGCCACCAGTGTCCTCAGGCTGGTACATGTCTTTTCCATTCACATCTTATACTTTTATTGCATGTTGTTAACTGTTAACAACATATAGGTTCCTTTTTTCAAATTTGCATAATAAGTATCCTTTGCAGTTTGTATTTTTATCCAATTTGTAAGTGTTGAAGTTGGCCCATGTTGAAATATATTTTAAATCAAGAACAATCCTTTTAATGTCTAAATCAATTATTTCATCATACAAATATATGATGTACTTAGTCATTACAGGTAACCATTTAGGCGGGTTCTGTTTTCTTAGGACCTTAACAGTGCTATAGTGCAGCAGTCCCCAACCTTTTTGGCACCAGGGACTGGTTTCATGGGTGACAGTTTTTCTACGGGTGTTGGGGGTATGGTTTTGGGATAGAACTGTTCCACCTGAGATCATCAGACATTAGATTCTCATAAGGAGTGTGCACAACCTATAATCCACACGTGCACAGTTCACAATAGGGTTTGAGTTCTTATGAGAATCTAATACTGCTGCTGATCTGACAGGAGGTGGAGCTTAGGTGCAAATGATGCTTGCTCGCCCACTGGCTGCTTACCTCCTGCTGTGTGGCCCAGTTCCTAATGGGCCACAGACCACAGTACTGACCTGCTACCCAGGGGCTGGGGACCCCTGCTTTAGTGAACATCTTTTCTTTTTTCCTTATTATTATTTTTTTTTTTTTGAGACAGAGTGTCACACTGTCGCCCGGGCTGGAGTGTAAAGGTGTGATCTCAGCTCACTGCAACCTCTGTCTCCCTGGTTCACACAATTCTCCTGCCTCAGCCTCCTGAGTAGCTGGGATTACAGGCACACACCACTATACCCAGCTAAATTTTTGTATTTTTAGTAGAGATGGGGTTTCACTATGTTGGCCAGACTGGTCTCGAACTTCTGACCTCATGATCCACCCATCTCAGCCTCCCAAAGTGCTGGGATTACAGGTGTGAGCCACTGTGCCCGACTTAGCAAACCTCTTTATACACGTTTTTATGCACATGTGCAAAACATTGCTGGGGTATGTGTCTAGATGTGAAATTGTCCGGTCTAAGGATCAGTTATACTGTATATTGGCATCTCTCTCCAAGGATTTTTACAGGGGCTTGTCTTGTCAATGATACGATATAATTTAAGATGTAAAAAGACTACAAAAGAAGAAATGAATATACTCTGTATATTTATACAGTATAAATAAGGGGTGTGCCTAATGACATTTAGGGTTTTGGGGTTTTTTTAATTAGCTGTTTCTTTATTGAACATTTCCTGTGTACTGAAGCATTGTGGAAGCTTCTGGAGCAATTTGAGAGTAGGTGCCATGACTTTCATAAAAATGTCTATATTCAGTGTCTGCAGAGCAGTACCTTTTGGGGATAAAATAAACAAAACTATGTGTAAGAAATAAGGTCTGGTCTATTCACAAGAAATTTAGAGTCTAGCTGGGATTATATAATATATATGAAAGATATACGTTAATGAATAAAACTAAGTAGTTGAAAATAATGTAATTTGTAGAAGTAGCTTGAAAATTAAGTTGAAGAAGTATATGTTGAAAAAAGAATGAAATAAAAAACCACTCAGTGAGCTGGGTGTGGTGGTACGTGTCTGTGGTCACAGCTATTTGGGAGGCTGAGGTGAGAGGATCGCTTAAGTTGAGGACTTCGAGGCTGCAGTGAGCAGTAATCATGTCACTGCACTCCAGCCTGGGTGACAGAGCAAGACTCCATCTCTAAAAACAAAAATCTATTCAGTGACACCATTCTTTTTTTCCCTACCCCTCCTTTCTCCATCTTAGAATTAAACATTGAGGAAATGAAGTTATTAGAGCATTCATTCAGCAACAGAAAAATACAGTTAAAGGGATAGGAACTGCTTAGGGTCTTCTGATTATGAACCAGGTTAGAGACACTGAGACCAGATGCCCTGTGGGAGGTAGGGCACTCTAGATGTGTCTTGAAGCCCTGCCCATCTTCCGCCTGGGCTGTAGCTGCGCAACACAAGACTACAAGTGTTTGTTACCCGCTATCCCATATTCAGTGCTTTCACACATTTCATGCTGTCTCATATTCAGAGCTCACTGAAGTCTGTTACTGCACTATTAACTCTTACGTCTGTAAAGTCCCTGAGCAAAGGCATGTGGAAAGATGAAGGTTTGCCACCAGGGAAGTTCTAGGGATGGAGAAAATCTCAGGGGTGTGGTATTAAGCTCAATCACGGCAGGCTCAGGAGTGAAGAAGTGGTTTTGCGTCTGCAAAATGTTTCTTAATTCCAGCTCCAACATTTAGCAGTGCACAGGCAGGACAGCATTTTAACTTCTTGCCAAAAGTCTGTACCTCCACTGATTGGGTTTTTCACCTATGGGAATTAAACTTCTCTTCTATAATGGCA
This sequence comes from Sapajus apella, assembly GCF_009761245.1. Taxonomy (NCBI): domain Eukaryota; kingdom Metazoa; phylum Chordata; class Mammalia; order Primates; family Cebidae; genus Sapajus; species Sapajus apella. The sequence goes on along the minus strand of NW_022436969.1, from coordinate 7,620,907 downwards.
GTTGGCTGAAAGAATATTTGTGTGTCTGTCTGTGTGCCTGTGTCTCTGTGTTTAATAACCAGTTTTGCTGGAGCCACAGTGCAAACCCAGGAACATTGGTTTCATTCTGTGTACACATCACTGGGGGCAGGTTACAGAGAGGGCATCACGGAAAAAGTCAGATTTTTTCCAGGATTTGAATCAGGAGTCTGAAGAGCAGAGGGGTGGACGTGCAGAGGCTGGGAGGCAAAGATCAGTCATGTGGGGTGGTTTAGGTCTTGCGCATTTGCTGAGCTGGACCAGAGGACCTGCTTGGAAGAAGTGAAAAGCCATGCTAGCGAAGGCCAGGTGCCTGGTGGGGGGAGGCTCGGAGCCTGGCAGTTGCGTTAGTTTGCTGTGATGCAAAGTGGAAAGAGGTGACTGGTCGAGGACCAGTGGCATGGTGAAGTGTCTTCAGGGTGCACAGCTTCTGTGGCAATTTGGTGTGGACAGAGTCTGGGGCAGGCTCTGTGTAGCAAGCCAGTCATGAGATGCAAGGACCGAGAGGAAGGTTGGTGTGACAGGAACAAGGAAAGGGAATAACATAGAGCAAGAACACAGGAGAACAAAGAAACGTCAGGACCCTCAGCCTTCAAAGGCCTCTGAGGATGCGGGACCATCCACTAGAATGGAAAATGGAGATGTACTTTTGGGGAAAGGATCTTAGATTTGGTTAAACAGAGCAGGCCTTCAGCAAATACAGGAATTCTTAATTTCAGGTAGGAAAATGTTAGCAGTGTCTTCTAATATTTCTTTTCGGAAAGATTTATGTCATTTTAGTTCACACAACTCTGTCTGCCAGCATCATTAACTTACGTGACTTGTTTACAAACAAAAATTCCAACAGCGCCTCTGAAACCTTGCTAGTCTAAGTGTGGTTTGAGGACCAGCGGCATAAGCATCATTTAGGCACTTGTTAGAATGTAGAGTCTCTGGGCAAGGTGTGGTGGCTCACACCTGTAATCCCAGCACTTTGGGAGACCAAGGCTGGTGGATCACCTGAGATCAGGAGTTCAAGACCAGCCTAGCCAACATGGCGAAACTCTGTCTCTACTAAAAATACAAAAATTAGCCAGACGTGGTAGCATGTGCCTATAGTCTCTGCTATTTGGGAGACTGAGGTGGGAGAATCACCTGAACCTGGGAGATGGAGGTAGCAGTGAGCTAAGATCATGCCACTGCACTCCAGCCTGGGCAACAGAGTGAGACTCTGTCTCAAAATAATAAATAAATAAATAAATAAAAATAAAGAATTTAAAGAAAATGTAGAGTCTCTGATCCCAGACCACCTGAGTGAGAATCTGCATTTTAACATGGGGGAAAGGGGAGATTTGTGCACCACAAAGTATTAGATGTTCTCCTCTGACACACTGCCTTCCTGTGGCTTAAAAATAAAACTATAACTTAAAATCTTATGGCATATTCAGTTTTGTTTTCTGAAAGGCTGTAATAAATACCCAAATGCCATTTTAAAAATGCTTATACTGTCAGCCATAGAAATGATGAATTTAGCAAGAAATACACTGTCTGTATTTCTGCTCTGGGATGTAAACTCCATGGGAAGGGCCTCATTCCACTGTTCCACTGCTTGCAACAGGGCTAGTACATACAGGTACTCAAAAAATATTTGTGAAATTTTGTATAAGTAAATAGATGAAATTTAATTATATATTATTGTTTTAAATTAGTTCTGTGTGCACATTTTAAAAACATGCCTTATGTTGATCAAATTAAAAACTTTAAATTATAAAGATAAATGCTTACTCATTGATAATGTAGAAGGAAAGGAAAGCACATACATAGAAAAACCACCCTTTACTCCCACTACTTATAGATTACGTTTTAGGGTATTTCCTTCTGTGACTGTTTTTACATAGTTTGTCTTACTACACATCTTATTTGTATCCTGCCTTTTCCATTAATTATCATGATACAGTAACTGGTTTATTGTATGTCCTAAGCTTTAGACTAGGCATTTGAGATACTTTTCTTGTTTGCTTATTATATCCACATAAGGCTGTATAATTACCTCACCTTTTCACATGAGGAAACGAAGTTTGAGAGTTTGTCTGTCTTACTAGTAGTCAGATTTAGTCCATGATCAAGTTGAGATTTTAACTTGGTAGCATTTTCTAGAGCCTGTGCTTTTTCCAGCCCACTAGAGTATTTCCTTAGTTATGGCTTTTCATTGTAAAATAATATTTTGCTAGGTGAATATGTTTAACTTGGCTAACAGTCTCTACTCCTCAATATTCTAGTTTTCTTGTTTCTCAATACTGCATGTAATAATACAATGAATATTTTTGCATAGAAAATTTTTCTGTATTTTATTTCTCTTAAGGTAGCTTTCTTAGAAACATTTTTAAGCCTCTTGAAATGTACACAGAGAACTTTTCAAAAGATTTGCACCAATTTTCATTCTCACCAGTCACTGTAAATATATTGTATATTTGAATGCCTGTAGACAAAGCAATATGCTTTTTTCCTGCTTCCACAGAAAAAATACATTTAGATGTATTTTCTTTATGCTTCAAATAATATGATTTTTATTTTGCTTAATTGACTTTTGTTACTGAAATACTTAGCTTTCCCTAAATATCAGCTTCTTTAGTACATAGAATATTAGCATGAGATTCATATTCTGCCCTGCTCAAACCCTATTTTAATTAAGTTCACAGTTTCTTAAGAAGATATACATTTACATTAATATATATTTCTGGGTTTTTTGTTTGTTTGTGTGTTTTTTGAGATGGAGTCTCACTCTGTCACCCAGGCTGGAGTGCAGTGGCACAATCTTGGCTCACTGCAACCTCCGCCTCATGGAGTCAAGTGACTCTCCTGTCTCAGCCTCCCAAGTAGCTAGGATTATAGGCACCTGCCACCATGCCTGGCTAATTTTTGTGTTTTTAGTAGAGATGGGGTTTCAGCATGTTGGCCAGGCTGGTCTCGAACTCCTGGCCTCAAGTGATCCACCCACATTGGCCTCCCAAAGTGCTGGGATTACAGGCATGAGCCACTGTGCCTGGCCAACATTGACATATATTTCTTAATATCAGAATTATTCATAAACTGGGGGTTTTGTGGTTGTACAACCTAGTTATTCAACTTTAATGTGTATTTAATACCACTTGTTCTCAAAAATCAAAACACATCATTCTTAGACTATCCTATAGTGTTTCTTTCTTTCCTTTTCTCCCTCCCTTTCTTTCTTCCTCCTTCCTTCCCTTTCTGTCTGCCTTCCTCCCTCCCTTTGTTATTTCTTTTTGGTAGCAGGAAAGCAGATGATATACAGAGAAGAAAACCTATTGTAACAACAGCAAAACCAACCAAACTGACCTTTACTTATATATAGCTTACTTTGATCCTTTAATAAAACTATTGAAGAAGGAAGTATCTCCCACTGCTAATATTTGAAATAATAATAGATCATTATAAAATATAACAGCTCTGTATTGAATCAGGACCATAGAAGAAATAACAAAAAATATATGAACCTGATGTATTATGCATTGTATGCCTATACTGAAATATTTTGTGTGCCCCATAAATATATACACCTACTATGTACTCATAAAAATTAAACATTAAAATAGTATTTGAAAGATGGAACACCGCCTTACTCATTTAGCCATGTTTATTTTGTACATTGCATGTTTATTTGTAGTATAGCTTTCTCAAATATAATCACAATTGCTTTAATATGGCAAAAAATGCATTTTGTTATTAAAACAGAGCCTCTTATAGGTAGGCTTATCTATTATATGTATGATTTTTGTGGTCTAATAGTGCCCCAATAAAATGGAAATTTAAAGATAACATTAAAGTTTAATAATTTGTGTGAGACTAATAAACCAGTGAATTTGGAAAACAAATACACATGTGTGCCTTCCAAAACATGTTATAAAGTTTTGCAATTTTGAAATACTTGATAAACTATAGGACACTAATATATAATTGCATAAGCAGTTAAGGATTCATGAGAATGAGTTGATTTTTAAATTTTAAATACCCTATTTCTGACTTCTTTAAAGAAGTTTTTATGCACTACCTTTTTGCATTTATGCAAGGCTGCCCATAGCCTGAAGGCAGGAGTCAGCTATGCCTGTATGAGTAGGAAATTAAAGGCTTTTACGATTCTGATTTGAAACTTTGAAAGAAGGACGTGATAAATATTTGAGATAAGTGTATATTTTTGGTTAAAACATGTAACATTTTTCTCCTATTTCTATTCTGAAATATCATTTAGTTTTATATAACTTTGAGAAAATACTGCTTTCTTTTTGTGAACTCTGTTCCTTTTCATTAAAAAATTGTAAGTACTATATTTACCTTTTAAGGTAACAGGAAGCAGCAGTGATTGCTGTTTTGAGGTTGTTTTTCTTAAATGGGCTTTTCAAAGACTGGAAGTTATTTTTAGGCTGAGGTGGCAATCAGTGTGTAGGTCAACAAACAGATTTGTTATTTTCTATTGTAGAAATATGTTCTTTGAAACACTGTAATTATTTACATTTTAAATTGTTAAAATTGAAACAATACAGTTATGGAATGAATATCTCAATACATGATTATGTAGTTCTTAAGACATGCTTGCCAACTCAAGAGAAAATTTTGTAATTATGATAGGACTCCTAGCTTAAGAAGTGGCCTTTGTAATGCCACCTTTAATACTTTTCAGCATTCTATAGGTGAACAATTTAAGAACTATATTTGTAAAGTGATATTTTAAAGAGAGCTAATGGTAAAGGCAGGCAATCATTTAAAACATTTTGTATATTCCAGAGACTACTCAAATATTAATCTTGTTTTCAGGAGTAACTTCTTAAGCATGGAAAAGATTTTCGTTTATTTAGACCAATTCATTATTTATTTACTTCATTCAATAAATAGTTACATTGTACCTACTATATGCCAGGCACTATTTTAGTGAGTTTGTTCATTCAGTAAGTCAGCTCTATAACATGGAAAGAAATGGAAACAATTTCACCTGCCTCATAGCCATCGTCAGTAGCTCAGCATAGATAGTCTTCTGTTCATTTGCATGCCAGGCTGTACACTCACTCACTCATTGACTCATTCATTCGCTTATGCGTCAGATACCCATTGAGGGCTTTCTGGGTGCTGATCCCTGTGCTAGGAACTGTGCGGGTATGAGTCATGTTCTGAAAGGTGAAGGCTGAGGATCTTTCGAGCCCAGAGGAGGGATCCAGCCCAACCAGAGGGAGCAGGAAAGGTGGTCTGGAACCAGCACCCTTTGGACCTAGGCCAGAGGCCGAGCAGGAACCATTGAGAACAGAGGCAGGAGGTCAGTGACCCAGGCAAGAGCCCTCACCCCCAAGCCCCCAAATTTTTATTTTGATTTGGAAAATTTATAGGATTAAAGTAATAATTGGAAAGGAAATAAAAATGGAAACATTTCCTATTTTCCCTATTCTTGTCTGGAGACAAACTTAATTTCTATGTTGCTGTTTTTTCTCTTAAATATCCCCTTACTAAATAGTCTGTCCATATTAATTAGACTGGGTAATCCTAACTCAAGAAAGCATTTGGCAATTAAAAGATGAGGGACTTAGGGTCCGACCGTTTTCCTTGGCCTTCATTTCGCTTTGTCTCTCTTTTCTCCCCTCTTCTTCCCAGGCCTGGCTGGCTAGGTGCCTGGTTACCATTTGGCCTCTGAGAAGGGTGTGACTGCCAGCCCCCAGCTCTCCATGCCTGGTCAGGCACTTATATCCCTTGACCTGTTCACCATTTCTCCTTTCTCATTCTTCCCATAATATGTCCTGCTTAAAACTCCTAGGTTCTAAGGGACACCCCTGTGTTGATTGCCTTTCCTTTGCTGGACACCTGAGACAGGCTAAAAGGTAAAATTTGGCCTGGTGCAGTGGCTCATGCCTGTAATCCCAACACTTTGGTAGGACAAGATGGGTGGATCACTTGAGGTCAGGAGTTGGAGGCCAGCATGGACAACATGGTAAAATCCTGTCTCTACTAAAAATATAAAAATTAGCCAGGCATGGTAGCCCATGCCTGTAGTCCCAGCTTGGAGGTGGGAGGATGACTCAAGCCCAGGCGGTCGAGGCTGCAGTGAGCTGAGATTGCACCACTGGACTCCAGCCTGGGTAACAAAGCAAGACCTTCTCTCAAAAAAAAAAAAAAAAAAAAAGAGCGGGCCAGGCCAGGCACGGCGGCTCATGCCTGTAAGCCCAGCCCTTGGGGAAGCTCAGGAGGGTGGATCACCTGAGGTCAGGAGTTCAAGACCAGCCTGACCAACATGTTGAATCCCCATCTCTACTAAAAATACAAAATTAGCTGGGCATGGTGTTATATGCCTGTAATCCCAGCTACTCAGGAGGCTAAGGCAGGAGAATCACTTGAACCCAGGAGGCGAAAGTTGCAGTGAGCCAAGATCATGCCATTGCACTCTAGCCTGGGCAACAAGAGCAAAACTCCATCTCAAAAAAAAAAAAAGTGAAATTCTGTTTTTGTCATCTTGTTGTTGAACTTATCTGTATTTTGAGTTATTTCCATGACTGAGTATATTTTGCCATACTCAGGGGATGCCTTCATAGTGTACGTGTGTCCTAGAAATGCATCCGTCAGAGCAATAGTCCATAGGAAGGAAGGAGCAAGGGCCTGGTTATTATTGTTTTTAGGGTGCCTCTTAGAGAATGGCTCAATAGTGATCTACCTGTAGATCATTACTATCTCAAGCTGTAGGAATGGACCATCCAGGCTCTGCTTATTCTTCCCTCAGTGGGGAGGAGACCCAGAGTAGACTAGCCCCACCCAGATGTCCTCCCATCCCCTGCCTGCTACAGGCTAACAGCTTCACTGATCTTGGTGAATTTCATGGCTTCTCGGCACCAGCCAGTGAATTACAAAGTCTTTTTTTTCTGATAAGATGTAAGGTCATATCATAAGCAGTTAACAAACATAAACAGAAACTGCAGTGGCTATAAGCGTAAACATCACTGTACACATAGGGGCCATGCTCTCTGGGGACTGGCACCCTTCCAGGCCTGAGGTGCCCCTGACTTCCAGGGATGTCTGGGGTGAGCTGGTGGTGGCTACAAACTTCTATATTCCCCAAAAGGGTGGGCACAAAAGGAAAACAAGTCTGAACAGAAGACTGGACTTACTCCAAACATTTGTAAATCAAACACTCATAAACTAAATGGCTGTGGCCATCAGTGTTTTTAGAGGCATGCCATCCTTTAGATTAAAAGGTCCCCAAAGGTCATGGTTTGAGTCATGTCTGAAAAGCAAATAAAGACTTTCCATGAATTTCCCCACAGCTATCTTCTGGTAAAGGAAATAAGCACATTTACTTTTGTGAATGAAAAAGCCTTTTTACAGGTTCAGGTGAGGAAGATCTTATATCTAGTCATTTTTTGACCCTGTAGAGGACAGTTCATCAGATGAAATGGGAAGTACAGATTTCGTAGTACGTGGTTGGTTGGTTCATTAAACAGGCATGTATTGAGAACCTGTTAAACTCCAGATTCTGTTGTACGTAGTACAGACAGCAGCATGTAACAGAGATAGGGTCCCCACTCTTGGGGACTTACATTTATTCAAACAAATAATGACACAGATATCAAATAGTAATAAGCGCTCTGCAGAGAATTAAAATATAGAGAGTGATTGGAGACATACGTATATATCTTTAAAAAGAATACTAGAGAAGACACACATGGTGTTAGGGTGCCCTCATTTGTTCACATAAAATATGATGACAAGGGATAATGATGTGAGTCAGAGTAACCACCATCTACCCACTTTGCATTGCTATTTATTAGAAGGGCTATTTGGACTTTCTAGCTGCCAAACTGGACAGTGTATGCTCTGTGAAGAGCAGGAGTATTTTTGGTCATCTTTGAGTCCTCTGCACGTAGCACTGGGCCTGCTGTGTACTTGGTGTTCAGCAAACATGTTTTTTTTTTTTTTTTTCGTAGTTTTATGAATCTTTTATTTTTCCATTTAAAAATTAAATAAAATGAGTTATTGCTTTTTCTTTTTGAGACCGTGTCTCAGCAAACATGTTTTGAATGAGTGAGTGGAACACAACTAGATTCATTAGAATTTTTCCTATAGCCCTAAGTATAAGAAAGGTCACTTTTTATTTATTTTAAACTGAGGAACATTATCCAGTCATGACTCAGATGGGTGATTTTAAAATTAAATCTCTTAAAAAAATTATTGTGTTTTTTAAAGAAATTTACAGTTTTCTCTTAGATAACTTGGAGGAGCCAAGGAACAAACTGGAAAACTATATTTATTAGACTATGATACTGAACTTTATTTTTTGGTTGGCCTGACTTCTCAATTGCTTTCCTAGTTATTTGGCTTGGATGGAGTTGATGTTTTAATCCTTCCATGAGTAGGCTCAGTGTCAGCTGTGTACTATGGGAAACCATTGAGAATTGGAAATTCAAAATTGGATCCTTAGAAGATGTGGAGCAGTGGAGCGTGCAGGCCGTGTAGTTGCACCTGGGTGACTGTACCTGTTTCTCAGGCCTTTTGGGAGGAGGAGACCTCATGAATGAGTAGAGCCATTGGTATTACTGTGGAAGTGATTTAACTTTTTAGGATAATCACAGGTAATGAATTTTATCTGATATGTAGCAGGATTCAAAAAGGGACATTCCACACATGCTGTCCAGTCTCATATAAGACCTCTAAGGATTCTGTCTGTAATACATAAAGGAAGCATTGAGAGTACTTTTAAAGTAAGATGCTTTCAGAATAAATCAGATGGTTTCCTTTTGAAAAATATTCTTAATAACAATATAAATCATGTCAAGAAAAACCCTTCCAATAAATCATTTCCCATTTTATTTTCCTTGGCCACCATCTGAGGGAATAGATTGCTTTTCTTCTTTGACCTTTGATGTTGAGTTTTCCATTTACCACTTCCAAAACACCTTTACCTTTTCTGCATATGGAAGATGTTCTGTTTAATAAACTGTTGAACAAATGCTGCGTGAACAAGGTGCTAAAAACATCATGTTCTTCCTTCCTGATGTAATATAAGGAGAGACAAGTCTTTCCCTTTAGTTGGTGAGTGATATAAAAGCGTTTATGTTCTTGGGCACTGGCTGAACAGCTATTCCTTTCTCTGTTATTGCCGCAACATCTTTGAATTAAGATTGAGGCCTCCAACTTGCTCTTATAATAGTTTCCTGTGTCTGAATGGTGTTACAAAGTAAGTTCAACAAATCTGGAAAACATAGTTCATTGCAGAAGTACTAAACTAATCTATTGATTGTTGCCACAGTGTACCCAAGTTAGAGAACTTGAGATATACAATAGTAGAAATAAGCCCATAGCCCAGGAACCACAAGTACAAGCTACGTGGGGGCTACATTCAGACCGTCAGTGTTCCGTGAAATTGAGACATTTCAAGGCTTTATTTACTGCTGACTTTTATGTGTTCAAAGCACATATTTTTAATTTTTGGCTCGGCCCTCAGCAGATTATCAGATTCCTTATTATAAAACCTTTTATTATTTTTCTTGGCAGAGTGGGGAGGAGTTAGCTAAGTGTAGAGATTTCACAATTAAAAAGGAAAAAAAAACTTTTTAAATAAGAGAATAAGCAAAAAAAATAAGTGTTAAAGTTCCATTTTGTTAAATTTTGAAAGGCATGCATTAAAAATCGTATTTATACTACTTATATGGGTAATATAAAAAGTGATCTTCAAATCATTTGCATTTGTTTTTGGAAAAAAAAAATCAGAGGCTGTCTTGGGGAGTAACCTCATGTAAGTGAGGTCTGTTCTCTGCTTCTTGTGGGTTCAGTTCATTGCCAGCCTTGTGCTAAGGATGCCCTGGGCCACAGTACAGCGAGGCCTCAGCTTGCCACTCAGTGAATCACTCATTCCCACATAAGCGGGATTTGGCTGTCTTGGATTGAGTCACCCCATTATTCTGTTTGGTTGGCTGGATGGTATATTCTGTTGAGAAAATTGTATCAAAATAACAACCGAATCACAGGGATGTAGAACAAGTAAACCGACTTAAATTATGCATTCTTCTCTCTAAAGGGAGTGGAAATGTAGGAAGAGTGTCTGTGGTGACAATTTGAAAACAAATGATGATTAGAGCAGTTTCAGTCATAACTGTTCAGCCTCCCCGCCATACATACACTTTGCGCCGGGGAAGACTCCCTTGATCTTCTTGCCCCTCACAACAAATTTGTTCATTTTTTTTATTGTCTGTATGTGTTGGAACAGTGTATGCAGAACTTTTGTTTTCACATTAAGTTCTATCAAAAACCTTTTTAGGTCATGATAATATTCCATCTGGTTATTTGTGAGTCATTTATTCTATTGTAGAAAGTTTTTTCAATTAATTTTTAAAATTGTGGTAAAATATACATGACAAAATATGTCATCTTATCTATTTTGCAAGTGTACAGTTCAGTCGTGTTAAGTACATATGCATTGTTTTGCAACCAATCTGCAGAACTCTTTGATCTTGCAAAACTCAAACTCTGTACCCATTAAACAACAGCTCCCCATTCCTTTCCCCACCCCCAGCCCCTGACAACCACTATTCTGCTTTCTGTCTCTGTGAAGTTGACTATGATAGGTACTTCATAGAAGTGGAATCGTACAGCATTAATCTTTTTTATTTAATGTAGAAAGGCAATTTATTCCATTTTAAGCATTTACACAGTCATAGAGAGTGACGACTCTGCTGGTGAGACAGGTCACCCAAAATGTAGATGGCATTAAACTAGTGGTCAAGGACTAACTCTTTTTAAAAAAAAAAAAAAAAAAAAAAATTTTTATCAAGGACTAATTTAATTTTTTTTTTTTTTTTTTTTTTTTGAGACGGAGTCTCCCTCTGTCGCCTGGCTGTAGTGTAGTGCACGATCTCGGCTTACAACCTCTGACTCCCTAGTTCAAACGATTCTCCTGCCTCAGCCTCCCGAGTAGCTTGGATTACAGGCATGCATCACCACACCTGGCTAATTTTTGTATTTTTAGTAGTGACAGGGTTTCACCATGTTGGCCAGGATAGTCTCAATCTCCTGACCTTGTGATCCACCTGCCTTGGCCTCCCAAAGTGCTGGGATTACAGGCGTGAGCCACCAGCCACTGTGCCCCTCCTAATTTTTAAAACAAATACAAGTTATTGATTCACTTTTCTTAACTTGACATAGTGTACCTGTGGTATAACTGTCAGTTAAAAACATACATCTTTGCAACTTGGCGGTCCCAATTTAAAAAAAACCAGAAAACACCATTTCACAAGAAAGAAACAACATGAAAACAGCTCAAGAAATACACTAATGAGCAAAAATATGTGGGGAAAGAGGAATGTGTAGTTTTGATTTAACTGAAGAAACCAAGAGAAAACTGGTCTACGTATGAAAATGTGCATCCTGGAAAGTCAGGTGTCAAGATTTTTGAGTAGGAATCCATATAGCTTGAATTGCCCCTATTTCCTGAATAAAAGTGACATCTTTCAATGTTTATACTTCATGGCTCAGACATCTACCTCATTTGGCTCTATTCCTCACTCACTCTAACCTTTACTTAAATGAGTCTGAATAACTGGGGGATATAGCATAAGAAGAAAAATAATCACACATAATATTCCTCTTTCTGTAGCTGCTTTAGACCTGGGTTTATTACTATAAAATTCCTGAAGAAAATTTCAGTGTAAGTCTGTGGCTTTGCTAAATCAAGCCCCCATTTAGAAAACACCCACTGTTTGGGTTAATAGCATTATTGGTGGTACCTATTATGCAGAGGGATAGCTGAACAAAGTCCGTGTCTCAAAACCAGTGTTAAATCAGTCTCAGAGTTGAGAAGAAAAAAGGGGAGTCTAAAATCACAAGAGGTAAAGACATGTATATCTAGGACCCTTGCCCTTCCAGATCCACGCTTCCTTCAGGGTCTTCATCATTATAAATGTTCTCTGCCATTTGCCACACTTGCATGATATTGTCTTCTGATTCAGAACAAATCACCCAAGGGTCACTGGGATTCCAGGAGAAATCAGATATCTTGGCAGTGTGACAACCATGAATAAACAACAACTCTGGTGGCCCGTCTTCTGCATTTTCTGGGGATTGTTCTTCTCCAGTTTTACTTAAATCCCAGACATTCAGTCTGTAATCAGTACCACTGGAAGCCAAAACAGTCTCATTGTGAAGTGACTACTGAATCTGGAATATTTCATCCTTATATGATTCAAAGGAATGCAACGTAAGTTTCAGATTTCTCAGATCCCACAAGGCAAAGTCTTGTCAGCTGATCCTGTGGCAAGAATGAACTCACTATAAGGATTGAAAGAGAGGCAGTTCACTTTAGCAGTGTGAACATCAACTGAGTGGTTGAAAGTATTGTTTGAATGAGTATTCCAAATCATAAGTTTCTGATCATCAGCAACTGATCCAAACAGAGACTCATGGAGCAGATGCCAGGAAACATCTGCTGCTGTATGCCCTGTAAAGATGGTCTTCGCCTCCACCACTTTTCCCTCCTTTGGAACAGCACTGATGTCCCACAGGCAGATGGTGTGGTCATCTGAAGCACTAAGTAAGTGCCCACTGAGATTTGGGTTCCAAGAAAGCCCATAGCCTTCCTTCTGATGTCCACGGAGATGCAAGTCTGGGTTGCATTCTCTAGAAGGATCTGGTTTAGAAGGATGTTTTGTATAGTCAAAGACAAGAACATCACTGGAAGAAGTCTTTGTTGCGACGATACAAGGGTTCTGGGGCATATAACGGGCCCTGTTTACTTCTCCCTTCATGCTTGATCTTGATTTCTATTTCATGTTTTCCACTAACTGAACCAAAACCTCTGAATTCTCCTTTCTCACTGTTGTAGTGTGACACATCAAACTGAGCATCATCATTAGGGAGTTGCACACTGACTATAACAAGATGGTTTTGTTCATCTGATGTGTGTGTCCCCAGGACAAGTCGATGAATGCTGAAATCTTTTCCCTTCTGGTCTGGTTACATCTAGAAGCCACTAGGCAGTTAGGCTAGGCCACTCCAGAGCATGGGTCATCACCACATCACAAAGAAAAGGAGTGTTCTTTTTCCATATTTTGTACTCCTCATTGATCACTTGTTCTTCCATCACTGAAGGCTGCTTCCTTGGCCGTGGTGGGCAAGCAAGCTGGGGGAATCCTGGAGTGGAGTGTTGTGGGAGGGGTGGGGAGGATGCAGGCACTCGCTCTATGCACAAGGCCTCTATTGTTTCCTACAGTATTAATCTTTTTGGGCTGGCTTATTTCACTTAGAATAATGTCCACAAGGTTCATCCATTTTGTCACATGTATCAGAATTTTCTTTAAGGCTGAATAATATTCCATTGTATGTATACCACATTTTGTTTATCCATTCATCTGTCTGTGAGCATTAGAGTTGCTTTCACCTTTTGGCTGTTGTGAATAATGCTGCTATGAACATGGGTGTACAAATATCTGTTTGAGTCTTTGCTTTCAATGTTTTGTGTATATGCCTAGAAGTGGAATTGCTAGATCATGTGGTAATTCTATTTCTAATTTTTGGGGAAACTGCCTATAGTTTTCCATTGTGGCTACACCACCTTACACCCCCACCAATGGTATGCAAGGGTTCCAGTCCACATCCTTTCTGAAACTTACTTTGTTATATTTTCGATAGTAGCTATCCTAGTGGGCGCGAGGTGGTGTCTCATTGTGGCTTTGCTTTGCATTTCCCTAGTGATCAGTGATGGTGAGCTTCTGTTCATGTGCTTATATAGCCGTTGGTATATCTTCTTTGGAGAAATGTCTATTCAGGCTCTTTGCCAAGTTTTTAATTAGGTTGTTTGTTTTTTGTTGTTGCTGAGTTGTAGAAGCTCTTTATATATTCTGAATATTAACCCCTTGTCAGATACATGATTTGCAAATATTTTCTCCAGTTCCATAGGTTGGTTGACTTTTCAGCCTACTGCTTATGTTCTGTGAGGCACAGAAGTTTTAAATTTTAGTGTAGTTCAAGTTATGTACTTTTATTACCTGTGCTTCGGTGTCATACCCAAGAAATAATTGTCAAATGCAATGTCATGAAACTTTTTACCAATGATCTGTTAAAACCAAGTTTTTCTCTATTCTGGTTAATGTTGCAACAAGTAGCTTCACCCATGTAGTTTTCTTTTCTTGGCATTGTTTCTCTCTTCTTTCAGAAGAAAATATGAAATACCAAACCAATTTTGTCATCTTAAAGTCCGCTTTTGATGATACCAAGCAGAGCAGAGGATATCGCTTGTCCTTTTGGCAAAAATTGTGTTTTGAAGGCAAGGTCTAAGGCATTAGAGAAGCATTCAATGTTGCCGTTTTTGCTAATTGCACAAAGTTAACTCCAGTGGTCCCCTGGGACTGTGATTTTTCAACAGCATGGGTCACAGAAAAGAATAGCTTCCATTAAGAGTAGCAGGGGTGAGTGCATGCAGTTTTTCTTCAACCCTCAGGTCTCAGGGCTGCAGTGAAAGATGTGGATGACAGCTGTGGGCTGATTAGATTCAGGTGGCCCTGTGCTTCCTTTGTAATCCCCAAGAATCCAAACCTCCACACATTGGAAGGGGAGAAAAGTCATTTTGGAAAATTTTTCTAAGAACTAAACATTAAATAAATTTAGGACATTTTCAGAAAAATGAAAGACTTAAAAAATTCCAGCTATTCACCACTTTGGGCAGTAAAATTGCATTTAAAGAAACATACTCAGTTAGGGACTGTTTTATGGTGATGATGCCCACTTACCTAAGTGAGAAATGTTCCTCTGAGAATCAAATATATATGTTCTCTTCCACTGTGTTTCAGGAAATAAAGTCTTCATCAGTCAAGTTTTTAATATCCTGGAGAAACTTTAGAAAATTTCCAAGGCAATGCTGGCAAATACCAGAATAGGGGATCAGTTCCTTCCTTTCATTCACAGCAGGTTTTCTGCCTTTGGATGACTCATAGAGAGAAAATTTTAGAGCCGTTTTATTACTGATGGTTCATTTTTAAAAAGCAGATGCAGTGAATGTAAGAGGCCGTCTCATGAAAGGATTCCAAAAGACACCTTATAAGTATGTTTTAAAAATTTTTTAGAGACAGGGTCTCACTATGTTGCCTAGGCTGGTTTGGAACTCCTAGTCTCAAGCAATCCTCCTGCTTCAGCCTCCCAAAGTGCTGGGATTATAGGTGTGAGCCATCATGCCTGGCCTTGTTTTTTACCTTTTTATTTTGGAAAAATTTCAAAAGTACATAGAATAATTTAATGAATTCTGATGTTCTTGTCACTCAGCTTCAATCATTATCAAGTCATGGCCAGTTTTATCTATCTTCTGTTCCCTTTTAATCTCTTTGCCCCAATGATTTTGAAACAAATCCCAGTCAACACATCATTTTGTCTGTAATGACTTTCATATATCCCTCTAAAAATAGAAAATCCTTTAAAATATAGCCATAGTACCATTGTACACCGAAAAAAAAGAATACTAATTCTTTAATATAATCAAATAGTCATCAGTGATTGCTTATCTGATTGTTTTTCTCTTTTTAATATTTTTCTGTTTTTTATAAGGAAAAACTTACATAAAGAACTTTTCCAGTGTAAACATCAGTGTAGCTACTATCCAGGTAAAGTTATAAGACATTTTCAACACTCCAGCGCCCTCCTTTGGGCTCCTTCTCAAATTGATACTCCCCCAGAGTTAACCACTGTTCAGACCTCTGTCATCATTAAAAGTCAGAATAGTGGTTTTGGACTTTAGATACATGAACTCATCTAGGATATACTCTTTTGTGTCTAGCCTCTTTGACTCAACATTATCGCTATGAGATTAATTCGTGTTATTGCGCTGAGTGAATATGTTGCAATACTAGATCTGTTCTACTGTTGATGGACGCTTGAATTATTTCCACTTTGAGGCTAGTATGAATAACACTGCTATTAACATGGCGTATGTGTCTTTGGGGGGAGCATAATAATTCATTTCTGTTGTGAAAATTACTGATTTACCTAGTAATCCCGTGATTGGGTATGTACCCTAACAAATATAAATTGTTCTGCCATAAAGACACGTGCATGAGTATGTTCACCACAGCACTATTCACAATAGCAAAGACATATAATCAACCTACATATCCATCAGTCATAGACTGGATAAAGAAAATGCGATAGATATACTGTTCTTGTCACTTGGACAAGAATGAGATCATGTCCTTTGCAGGAACATGGATGGAACTGGAGGCCATTAGCCTAAGCAAACCAATGCAGGAACAGAAAACCAAATACTGCACACCCTCACTTATAAGTGGAAGCTAAACATTGAGTACACTTGAACACAAAGAAGGGACCAACAGACAGTAGGGCCCTACTTGAGGGTGGAGGGTAGGAAGAGGATGAGGACTGAAAAACTACCTATAGTGTACTGTACTTATTACCTGGGTGACGAAATCATTTGTACACCAAACACCTGTGACACACAGTTTACCTATATAGCAAATTTTTACATGTACCACCGAGCCTAAAATTAAAAAAAAAAATTAATGACAACTATATGTGCATAAAATTAAGCCACTGTTAAATTCATTAGAGACTGGATGCAGCAAATCACACCTGTAATCCTAGCACTTTTTGAGGCAGAGGTGGGTGGATCACTTGAAGTCTGGAGTTCAAGACCAGCGTGATCGACATGGTGAAACCCCATCTTTACTAAAAATACAAAAATTAGCCGGGTGTGGTGACATGAACCTGAAGTGCCAAGTACTTGGGAGGCTGAGACACAAGAATCACTTGAACCTGGGAGGCAGAGGCTGTATAGCCTGGGTGATAAAGTGAGACTCTGTCTCAAAGAAAAAAAAGATTCATTGGAATAAATAATACAATTATCAAGTTCATAATTAATTTTAAAAATTACTAGGGTAGGCATTTTTAGATTTAGTAGACACTGATAAGTGATGTAGGAGAATACTAGTTGCTCCACATCTCACTAACACTTGATATTGTCAGTCCTTTCTGACAACCGGATGAGCATAGTGGTATCTCGTTTTGGTTTTAATTTGTATTTTCCTGATAAATAACGATTTTCAGCACTTTTTAATATGCTTATTGGCTTTTGGCTACCCTCATCTGTGAAGTGCCCATTTAAGATTTTGGCCATCTTTTTAGTAAGTTTTTAGTCATTTTTTTAACTGATTCATGGGAGTTTTTAATGTATACTGAAGATGAGCTCTTAGTTGGATATGTGTATTGCAAATAACTTCTTTCAGTCTGTGATTTGCTTTTTCTAGTCACTTATGATTAAATGGAAATTCTTAATTTTAATTGTCTTGATGTCTGGTAAAGTAAGCATCTAGCTTTGTTGTTCTGCACATTTGATTTGGCTATTCTGAATAATTTATTTTTCCATATAAATTTGTTTATTCAATTTTTTAAAAAAACTTTTAAGTTCAGAGGTGTATGTGCAGGTGTGTTACATAGATAAACGTGTGTCTTGGGGATTTGTTGTATAGATTATTTCATCACCCAGGTATTAAGCCTAGTACTAATTTTTTATTTTTTCCAATCCTCTCCCTCTTCCCACCCTCCATCCTCAATTAGGCCTCAGTGTCTGTTGTTGCCCTCTATGTATCCATATGTTATCATCACTTAGCTCCCACTTATAAGTCAGAACATTCAGTGTTCGGTTTTCTGTTCCTGCATTAGTTTGCTAAGGATAATGGCCTTTAGCTCCATCCATGTCCCTGCAAAGGACATGATCTTGTTCCTTTTTATGGCTGCATAGTATTCAATGGTGTATATGTACCACATTTTCTGTATCCAGTCTATCATTGATGGGCATTTCGGTTGATTCCATGCCTTTGCTATTGTGAATAGTGTTGCAGTGAACATACACGTGCATGTATCTTTATAATAGAATGGTTTATAGTTCTTTAGGTATATATCCAGTAATGGGATTCCCGGGTTCAATGGTACATTAGTTTGTTTTCATGCTGCTGATAAGGAGATACCCGAGACTGAGACTGGGTAGTTTCTCAAGGAAAGAGGTTTAATTAACTCACAGTTCCACATGGCTGGAGAGGCCTCACAATCATGGCAGAAGGCAAAGGAGGAGCAAAGTCACGTCCTGCATGGCAGCACGCGAAGAGAGAATGAACACCAAGTGAAAGGGGAAACCCCTTATAAAACAATCTGAGGCTTATTCAGTACCAGGAGAACAATATGGGGGAAACCCGCCACCATGATTCAATTATTGCCCACCAGGTCCCTCCCACAACACTTGGGAATTATGGGAGCTACAATTCAAGATGAAATTTGGGTGGGGACACAGCCAAACCATATCAAATGGTATTTCTGCCTCTAGGTCTTTGAGGAATCGCCACACTGCCTTCAACAATGGTTGAACTAATTTATACTCCTACCAACAATGTAAAAGTGTTCCTTTTTCTCCACAACCTTGCCAATATATGTTGTTGACTTTTTAATAACCATTCTGATTGGTATGAGATGATATCTCATTGTGGTTTTGATTTGCATTTTTCTAATGATCAGTGATACTGAGATTTTTTTTATATATGAGTGTTAGCCACATGTATGTCTTCTTTAGAAAAGTGTCTGTTCATGTCCTTTGCCCACTTTTTAATGGGATTGTTTTTGTTTTTGTACATTCAAGTTCCTTATAGATGCTGGATGTTAGACCTTTATCAGATGCACAAATTTTCTCCCATTCTGTAGGTTGTCTGTTTATTCTGTTGATAGTTTCTTTTGTTGTGCAGAAGCTCTTTAAGTAGATCCCATTTTCAGTTTTTGCTTTTGTTGCAGTTGCTTTTGGCATCTTCATCATGAAATTTTTGTCCGTTCCTGTGTCCAGTATGGTATTGTCTAGGTTGTCTTCCAGGGTTTTTATAGTTTTGGGTTTTACACCTAAGTTTTCATTCTATCTTGAGTTAATTTTTGTATATGGTATAAGGAAGGGGTCCAGTTTTAATCATCTTGTTATGGCTGGTGAGTTATGCCAGCATCATTTATGGAATAGGGGTTACTGTCTCCATTGCTTGTTTTTGTCAGGTTTGTTGAAGATCAGATAGTTGTAGGTGTATAGTCTTATTTCTGGGTTCTCTATTTGACATATGATACTGGTGTCTTGTGGGCATACAGGAAGGCTGTTTGACATCCTACACAGACAGGACAGCCCCACAACAAAGATAATACAGCCTGAAATGTTAAGAATGTTTGAAAACCCTAATTTATGTCTTTAATTTCTCTTAGTAATGTTTTTTTCATTTTCAGTGTTGGGATATTACACATTTTTGTTAGATAATTCCTATTTTGATGGTATTGTGAATGGTAGCTTCAAATTCCATTTTCTAATTATTGCTAGTGTGTGTGTATGTATGTGTTTATGCATAGGTGTGTATGTGTATGTATTTGTTGTTTTATATGCCTCTTATGTTGTCTTTATATGTTTCCATTGTTTTTTATCTTTCATTTTAGAGGTACCTCTTTCATCTCTTTTTCTCCTTATGATTTTTTATTGCTGTTTAAGAGACTAGGATTTTTGTCCTGTAGAATTTCTCACAGCTTGAATTTGGCTGATTCTCTGCCATGGTGGTGTTCTGTCCCCATCTTTATGATTATTGCCTCCATCTGTTAATTTATTAGGAGCTGCAGAATGATGATACTCTAATGCTATCATTTGCTTTTCATTTGTTAGCCCAGGATACTTTTGTAAAGGGAAACTCTTCCTTCTTCCACCACCCCAACTAATTGGTTAGTCTGAGTTCATAGAGAAAAAAGCAGGGCAAGTGCTTTTTCTTTCCCTTTTTTATCAGTTTTCAAAATAATGAATTGGTTCCTTAGGATCTTCCACAGACAGCCAGTGAGATTTTTTTTTTTTTTTAAATTAAAAGTATCAGCTGGGTGTGGTGGCTCACGCCTCTAATCCCAGCACTTTGGGAGGCCAAAGCAGGTGGATCGTAAGGTCAGGAGTTCGAGACCAGCCTGGCCAACATGGTGAAACCACATCACTACTAAAAATACAAAAATTAGGTGGGTGTGGTGGTACGTGCCTGTAATCCCAGCTACTCAGGAGGGTGAGGCAAGAGAATTGCTTGAACCTGGGAGATGGAGGTTGCAGTGAGCCAAGATTGCACCACCAGCCTGGGTGACAGAAGGAGATTCCATCTCAAAAAACAACAAACAAACAAAACTTAAAGTATCATTATGAACTCATGGTTTATAATGAATTTAAACTTACTTGATGTTTCAGTTCATTGATATTTCTACCCTCAGGGATGATCAGTTGTTGCGTCTTTGGCTAGTAGGAAACCCTTCAAAACCCTAATATGTTTTTTAAACTTCCTTATTTTCTGTGATGACATGATATTTCAAGCTCTTCTGGAATATTTCTTGCCCCTAACCTGGAATCAGCCATTTCTACAAGAAGGCATGGTCTCTTTTCCTTTCCTGGAAAGGATGCAAGGCTGTGTAGTGCTACTAGGTGATCATTGCTCCCAGGCTTTTTCAGTGGACAGAGCTAGGAAATAGTTTTTGTTTGTTCGTTTGTTGTTTTGAGATGGAGTCTTGCTCTGTCGCCCGGGCTAGAGTGCAGTGGCACAATCTTGGCTCACTGCAGCCTCCATCTCCCGAGTTCCAGTGATTCTCCTGCCTCAGCCTCCCGAGTAGCTGGGATTACAGGTACATACCACCACGCCCAGATGATTTTTGTATTTTCAGTAGAGACAGGTTTCACCATGTTAGCCAGGCTAGTCTCGAACTCCTGGCCTCAGGTGATACTCTCGCCTCAGCCTCCAAAAGCGCTAAGATCACAGGCGTGAGCCACTGTGCCCAGCTGTATTCTTTTAAAGATAAAAAATTTAATGAGTTTGCTTTTATTCTTCCAGTTTGTATTCTGGACTATAAGATTTAAAAGTTTGTTTCATCCTTTTTCCTATGCACAAAGTCCTGGGTCGCAACAAACACTGACATACTTACTGATTGCTTTCTTACCTGCTATGACCCATACGACCCAGCAGCCTTAGAATAACAGTACCCACTTCTCCAGTAAGAATATGATTACTGAAAACAGATTAAGATTTTTCTTTTGGCCACCTTTTGGGGTCAGTTTTAAAGGGTATTTCACAATATGGATATACTGTCAGATTATTATGTTGTAAAGTCTCTTGGAGTAGTGCTGCTCTAGTGTTATCAATTGGATTTGCTTTTAGGGATACTTTATTCACTTTTTTTTTGACTTTAGGGATTGCATTATTCACATTTGATTTAGTATTGTGAATAATTTTTACATGATTTCAAAACAAAACGATGGATAAAAGGAGCTTCATTTCCATCCTTGTTTCTTCTTCCCTATTCGCCTCCCTCACTTATAGTATCAATTTCGAAAAAAATGCTATAGATTATCCTACCATTGTTTTTTTCAATATCAACAAATACGTATATATGTTTAGTCTTCTTTTAAAAAAAATGGGTTTTTCACTATGGCTTATTTCACTTGCCCTGTTTTTTGTGTATCTTCTGGTATTTAGAAAGGTTTGTGTTTGGGTTTGAATGCTTACCTTTGTACTCAGCCTTCACATGGCACTCTCACTCCCCTCTTGTTTGGTCTTTGTCTGTTGGTTCCAAATATGAACAGTATCAAAATGAGCTGGGAGCCTATTCCTCCCCTTCCACAACACTGGTTTTGAACTAAGGACCTTCATACTCTTTGGGAACATTTCCAGATCTCCAAAGTGAATGCATTTTGTATAGAGAAATGTGTGGTCCACAACTGATAATTGATTAGGATGTGGTAAGTTAACTTAGGGTCACTTGTTAAAAAAAAATACAAGTGGGCTGGGTGTGGTGGCTCACGCCTGTAATCCCAGCACTTTGGGAGGCTGAGGCGAGCGGATCACTTGAGGCCAGGAAGTCAAGACCAGCCTGGCCAACATAGTGAAACCCCGTCTCTATTAAAAATACAAAAATTAGCCAGGCGTGGTGGCATATGCCTGTAATCCCAGCTACTTGGGAGACCGAGGCAGGAGAATCGCTTGAACTGGGGAGGCGGAGGTTACAGTGAGCTGAGACTGCGCCATTGCACTCCAGCCTGAGCGACAGAGGGAGACTCGGTCTGAAAAAAACAACCAACCAACCAAGTACCAAGTGAAATGTGTTAGATTGAGCTGTTCTACCAGGGAGTGATGGGCAGCCTGAGAGGACACCCACCTGTCCCGCAGTGCATTATCATGTGCCTGATGCACCTGGGTGCTGTGTGGGATGCAGACAGTTCTTTAAGGAGGTAAAATGCTTTCATAGGGCTGGTTTCTATGGTTCCTCCCCCCCACTTAAGTGATAAGATGGTATATGAAGTCATAAGGGCCAGGTTAGGTACCATGAATAATTAATTGCCACAGCTCTCAGTAACCTAATTTTAGAAGCAGATGTGGCAATAGTAGGCCCTGGTTTCAGTTTCCTTCATTTTGCAAATGGCAAAGTGGCCAATATGTAAGCAGGGAAAGGGAAAAGGAGGGAAAAGCCATAGTACTCAGCACTTGATTGAGACGTGTCTGGTTCCTGAAAGGCAGAGTTAGCTCTGTGTCATCCCTTTCTTCACTGACTTGGATTTGCGGAACGCCTGCTGTGTGTAAGGTGGATATTATATATGCAGTAGGATAGGGTAGGAGCTTGTACTGTTATGCCCATATAGTGCTACGGAATGAGAAAAACTAACATATTTTGAGGCAGATTGTGGGGATGACAGACACTATAAAAGTGTGCCGTTTGAGCTAGGTTCATGGGTGTGAGTGATGGTTAGGGATTCCTCACAAGTGAATTGACCTTCCTTTTTTTTTTTGAATGTAGGTTTAAGTAACCTATTAAGTGGGATAAGCAGACTATTATTAACTGTAGAATTTAGGTAGGTACTAAGTAGATGAAAAAATGGTAGCAGAAGTTTAATGTTAATGTTAAATCAAGTCCTGGATCTCACTCACATTGTCTCTTTCTCTGAGACTCACAGAGTGCACCAAGAGAAAAATGAATGTGTGTACCCTTTATCTCAGTAGTGCTACCTCTAGCATTTTATCGCAAGAATGTATTTGGCCTTTTCTGCAAAAATATATGTGCAGGATGTCAGTTAGGCATATGTGTGTGTACGCACACATTGACAAAGTAAGCGTGCACCTTCTCTTTCCCATAGACACACATGTACTCTCACTTTGCATATATTCTGGATTTATAGTAGGAGGTTGAATGTTTCTTGCCTTTTTATAGTGACCATATATTATTTGCATAGTAAAAAAAATCAGTAAAACGATTTTCATTCAAGAAGGTAATTACAATTTGCTTTTCCTTTTAGTGCAAGTTATAGAGATCTGGATTTTGTACTATTTTTGATTTTGAAGCAGAACATTTATATTCTTATATTCTTTAAATTGGTATTGATTCAGTTTCATTTTTGGCTTACAACAAAATCAGATGATTACAAGGGAGGAATGGCTGACTCTTAAGGAGGCATTCCTAAGGTTCTTGGATTGGTGAATGAGTTTGTGAAGTCTGACTCAGTGATGAAACTCTTTGATCTACTCTAGAAACTATACGGATTTTCAAATGTGTTGAACATTTGTAACAAGCTTTGCATTTTAAATATGATCAAACTGGTGTGGCAGAAGATTATTTTAAAAGAGAATAATAACCATCTTTCTTTGGCCATGTTTTTATAGGTGTCCGATTGTTTCTACCTTTTTTTTCTTTTTTGAGACAGAGTCTGGCTCTGTCGCCCAAGCTGGAGTGTAGTGGTGCAATCTTGGCTCACTGCAACCTCTGCCTCACAGGTTCACGCAATTCTCCCTGCCTTAGCCTCCCGTGTAGCTGGGATTACAGACACCCGTCACCACACCTGGCTAACTTTCGTATTTTTAGTAGAGATGGAGCTTTGCCCTGTTGACCAGACTGGTCTCCAACTCCTGACTTCAGGTAATCTGCCTGCCTCAGTCTTCAAAAGTGTTGGGATTACAGGTGTGAGCCACTGCACCCGGCCTGTTTCTAACATCTTTATATTTACTGTGTCAATTCTTTAATAGCCACAATGAAAAAGTTTACTAAGGCAGTGTCTGTTATAATTTGACTTTTTGTTTGCCTTGCTTTGAAGAATCAGAGGCAAATTCTATTTGGGCAGATAGAGTTGTCAACCACCTTGCCTCTTTAACTTCTTTCTTAGGGAGATTTAATCTGCTTGATGACCTTAACTTCTTTTATCCAATTAGTAGGATTACATGTTAATCATGATTTGTCAAATGCTTTTAAAATAAAATTTTACAATGAAAATAATTTTATTTTTATATTTTTTTAACAGAAATCATAGCCCACTAATGAGTTTTGGAGCCAGTTTTGTCAGTTTTTTGGTAAGTTGATATCTTAAGATCTATTGGCATGAAGGAAACAATTATATAAAGTAATGTCTGTTAGTGGCTACTGGTTGTATAGATACACTATTATAGAAAATCTTTTAAAGCTGAAATAAAGTTTTTGCCTATTACCCAATGCCTAGGAAATAATCTGCCTTCCTTAATTTTAAAAATAAATGCTTATATCTTATTTATAGAGTATTATATTTTAATCAAAGTCCTTTTTAGAATAAAAATGTAATGGAAAGACCTTCAGTGATTAAAACTGCATTTGAGGGAGAAAAAAAGGTCTGGGTTTGAATAATAAAGGTTTACTCTAAAATTATTGAGTAAATGTGGACTAGAGGACAAGTTAAATGAGTGGAGCTAACGTTTGTCAGTTAGTATTACATTTCCAAATATAAGTATTTGGGAATAGAGGAAGTGGATTGCAGCTAGGTTTTAAAGTACATTGGGCAATGTGGAAAATGAGATGCTTTGATTTTTCAGAGACAGTTAAGCATCACACAAACTACTTTCAAACACATAATTTTTTAAAAGACTTGAAGAATTGTATAACAACAGGAAAAGAAAAGACATGACAGAAACTGAAAAAGAGAAAGCATTTAGATCTAAGACTTAGAAAGATGTCAGCGAATGGGCATGTCACACACAGCCCGGCATTGCTCAGCCACAGGTACCAGGCCAGCATCCAGTGAGACATTTTTATTCAAGGTATTTATTTCCTCTTATTGCCAGTTAATGCAACAAAAATGTTAAGGGCTATTGTTTGAAAGAATACATTATTCCCAACCTCAAGGAGAATGGTACAGGGTCAGGGTCGTAACTTTAGTTCTCAAATGATTACAAGAGCTATAAACGAGATATATCTAAAAGGTCTTGGCTGAGTCTGGTGGTGGAGGAGGAGGTGAGAAGCAAGGCCACACAGCAGGGCTGAGATTTCAGCAGCATGAGAGGAGGGTGGGGAAGAAGAGTGTGGCAGGGAGGCTTGGGCCAAGGTGATGGTGGTGTGTGGTTTGGCTGGAATGGAGAAGTAGGTTAGAGCCATACTGAGGAAGTCTGAAATGTGAAATGCCAAGATGGAGGTGGTGGAACTTGATAGGAAATGGGGAGCTAGAGACATAGGTTCATTAGGTCCTTCCAAGAACCAGGTATTCTGTAGCAAGTCTCTTTCTGCCCCTGTAAGCCCATTCATCTCAGAAAACTCAGCTCTACTGGGTAGAAGTCACAGGTGTTCAGCAATTTGGTAGATTTCCCCTTCCTGGTTAAATGTGGCCTGAAAAAGCCTACCAGGATCAGGTGCCTAGAAACAAGCTGTCATGGAATTTTGAACCATAGACAATATAAAACAAATCCCTTGTAAGTGAACCCACTGGAATTGCAGTCCCTGGAAAGATTGAATTTTTCCAAGAGTATCTACAAGCTGTTGTTTCATTAGCATTTCCTGTGCAGTACTTGGCGGAGCCAGGGATCCATATGTGGGTAGAATTAAGTTTTGAATTAGACACCATTGTGAAAACTGAATTGAGCAGACCAATCAGAAATTATAGAGAATTTTTGTTGTTGTGTTTAATAACAGCAACAATAAAACTTGTGGAACAGTAATTGCAGGGACATTTATTACTATATTTTTTTCATGATGATGTGATAGAGGTATAGTCTTATTTCATGTTGAGATTATAGTTTCTTTAAATGAATAGATTGTGCTGTTACATTTACATTCTTTTGCTTGCAATAAATAATTTGTTTTTTATTTAATTTGAAGTTTTGTTGTAACAAATTCGCCTAAATTTCTCTCTCTCTCTTTCTTTCTCTTCTCTCTCTCTCTCTCTTTCTAGAATGCCATGATGACATTTGAGGAAGAAAAAATGCAGTTGGCATGTGATGACTTAAAAACTACAGAAAAACTGTGTGAAAGTGAAGAGGCTGGAGTTATTGAAACAATCAAGAATAAAATTAAGAAGAATGTAAGTACTGCGGCTTTAGGTTGTGAACTGTGTGCTGCTTATTTAGAATATCACTTTTGTTCATTTAGAACAAAAACCATTTGCTTGGTTTGGGTATTTAAAATATCGCTGAAAAACCACAATGTTTCTTATGGTTTTTAGCTATATAAAATGTATCTCTTAAAAAACAGAAGGTCCTTTCAGTCATCCAGAGCCATTCAGTGCATGTGCATTTGATATCTTAGAATCATCTTCTACCATAATGCGCTGTGTGGCAAGAGCTGTTTTAATGAGCTTTTCCTATATGTGATTCAAATAGGATATGATGGCAGTTGATGAATAATAGAATTGCATTTTGGTATAATTCTGAAATTCAGCAGTTTACCTTATTTTCCCCAGGCCTCACCAGCCTTTGGTTGCAAATAGTCATAATAACATCATAATCAAGTTTTCCTGATTTTGCCTTCATCTTTCAGTGCAAAAGTGCTAGGCTGTGGAGAGACGTTCTCCTAGCCCTGATATTACTTGGAGTGCTCAAGGTCTCACATATGTCACTGACAAATCAGTCTGTTGGATATAGTCATCAGAAGCCACCTGTCTTCTACTCCTGCATGCCTGTGCCCTGCCTATAAAGCATCATAGGAGAGTGCTTTACCTCTCCTCTTGTTTATAGTGTCTACCATGAGAAAGCCACTGATGGGCCAAGTGTCCCATCTCCTGATGGTCCAGAAGGCCAGAGTTTTTTAGCTTCCTCTCTCTCCAGCCTGATGTCTAATCAATGACCAAGTGCTGTTGACTCTTTTTCTTAAATACCTCTTGAATTCATCGACTATTCTCCATCCTCACTGCCATCTCTGTAGGTCAGACACCATCCCACTTGTCTAAGACACATCGGCATTTCTGCCTCCGGTCTCATGGTTTTGTAATGTAGGGGTCCCAACCCCTGGGCCATGGGTCCATACTGGTCCATGGACTGTTAGGAACCAGGCCTCAGAGCAGGAGGTGAGCTGCGGGGTGAGTGACCATTACCGCTTGAGCTCCACCTTCTATCAGATCAGCAGCGTCATTAGATTGTCATAGGAGCATGAACTGTGCATGTAAGGGATCTAGGGTGTGTGCGCTCATTATGAGAATCTAACTAATGGCTAATGATCTGAGGTGGAACAGTTTTATCCTGAAGCCATTAACCCATACACTCCCAAACCCCCAACCCGGTCCATGGAAAAATGGTCTTCCATGAAGCTGGTCGCTGGTGCCAAAAAGGTTGGGGTCTGCTGCTCTAATTCATTGTTGATAATATAGTCACTAAAATGCAAATTTGTTGCTTTCATGGTTTTCAGTGGCCCCTCTCACCAGCCATTGCCATTATAATAAAGTACCAACTCCCTAAAGTGGCTGCCTTGGCATTTACATTTCCTCTGCCTGGAACATTCTCCTCCCTCATTTCCTGGTTCCTGCTCTTTTTTAGTTCTTTCTAGGTGTCCTTTTCCCTAAGGACTCTTGTTTGAGGCTTCATGCCCTGTGGAGTATGTCTCCTACAGGTCCCGTGGTTCCCTGCCCTTACCCTTAGAGTGCTTCCCACAATACATAGTAATAAGGTCTGTATTTCCTCAGTACAATGAAAGCTTATTTACATGTCTGTCATCAGTATCCAGCACCATGTCTAGCATTTGCATTAATAATTAACATTTGTTGTGTGTCCTTGCAATTTAAAGTGTTTTCACATTTAGCATCTTATTAGGCCTCCCAACAATCCTATACAGTAGTTTTTTTTTTTTGAGACGGAGTGTCAGCACTGTTGCATGGGCTGGAGTGCAATGGCACGATCTCCGCTCATTGCAACCTCCACCTCCCGGGTTCAAGCGATTCTCCTGCCTCAGCCTTCTAATAGCTGGGATTACAGGCGTCCACCACCACACCTAGCTAATTTTTTGTATTTTTAGTAGAGACAGGGCTTTCAGCATGTTGTCCAGACTGGTCTCAAACTCCTGACCTCAGGAGATCCACCCACCTTGTCCTCCCAAAGTGCTGGGATTATAGGCATGAGCCACCGCGCCCGGCCAGATGTTATTACAAATGAGGAAATAAAAGCATCTTGACATTTTTCCAAGTGAATAGAGTAGTGAGTGCTGGGGTTAGATTTGGAACCACAGTGACCATGATGGATTATACTAAAATCTAGAGAAAAGGGAAGGAGATGACTCTGGCATGACTACTGTGTATACTGTTGACATATCTGCAAAAATTCTATTATTTTTTCTGTCATTGTGATAGCATATTGAAAGCTATTTAACTTATTTTATTCAAGTTTACTTTGTACTAAATACAGAGTGTTCTATTCTGGAGTGATTTTTCTTCATTTTAGAAACATGATAAAGACCAACATTTTATAAAAAGTAATTTGACTTTGCATATTTTTATTTATATGACTTATATTTCAAGTACTGTTTGTGATTTATTCAAAGCTAATTTTGAATTCCAGAATATTTTCTCCTTAATGGAAATGTAATCTGTTTCTGATCCTTACATCTCAGTAGCATGCACGAATAGAATGCCCCTAATGTGGCCAGGTACAGTGGCTCACACTTGTAGTCCCAGCACTTTGGGAGGCTGAGGTGGGGGGATCACCTGAGGTTGGGAGTTTGAGAACAGCCTGATCAACATGGAGAAACCATGTCTCTATTAAAAATATAAAAATTATCCGGTGTAGTGGCGCATGCCTGTAATCCCAGCTACTCAGAAGGCTGAGGCAGGAGAATCGCTTAAACCCAGAAGGTAGAGGTTGCAATGAGCCGAGACTGCATCACTGCACTCCAGCCTGGGTGACAAGAGTGAAACTTTATCTCCAAAAAAAACGAATGCCCCTAATGTTATCCTACCTGAAGACAGGTAGCTGCAAAGTTGACTTTTCAGGTTACCTACTTGGAGGAATATATTGTACCTTTAATAATTTTTGTTTTGGATAAGAAAGACTCTACATTGTTTATTTTTTAAAAAAGGTGAAACTCCAAAGTTTTATGTCGCTTTCATATTTCCTATGAATTCAGCTTGTATCCCTTAGAATATTTTTATCTTTGAGTTACAGTGCTCAAACAAACAAAACTAAGTCAGACTAATGGAAATTTGAAGCTGCTAGGTCCATAGGATAAATTTGGTCTTGGCATTGAGTGAATGCCAGATTTCACAATTCCTATGTGAAGTTACTTTGTACAATAACCTAATACTGTCTGGGGGGACTATCGTTGTTATGTGTGATTTATCACTGTGGGCTTTCTTTCCACCAAATAGGTTGATGTCCGAAAATCCACCCCCTCTATGGTTGATCGGCTTCAGAGGCAGATAATCATAGCTGACTGTCAGGTTTACCTGGCTGTGCTTTCGTTTGTAAAACAAGAATTGTCAGGTATGCTGAAGTGTTATTTTTAATGGCTTTCACTCTTCAGTGCACACAATTAGTCATATGCTTTTTTTAGAATGCCTTATATTTCAGTCTTTGAAAACATGTGGCACCTCTTTGGGGCATGATACTGATTTATTCCTGGGGAAATTGAAACCACAAGTGTTTAATGTGTGTTTAGTGGAGGAGTTTTTGTGCCAGAGTCTGTTTCATCCTCTTATCTCAAGAGAATTCTGTCATACTTACAGAAACTGCCGGTGCCTTTTATATGTATGTAGATGTATAATACTTTGTGGGAATCAGATTGTGATAATAACCTTTAAAGTGAAATATAACTGGCTTAAATTTAAGGTTTTCAGGAAGTTGTTATTGAAAGCCTGAGTACCTTCAATGGTTTCAAGCATATTAGGAGATCGTTAAAGATTATTAAAGTTTTGCTAATATAGGGCCAGGCGCGGTGGCTCACGCCTGTAATCCCAGCACTTTGGAAGGCCGAGGCGGGTGGATCACCTGAGATTCGGAGTTCGAGACCAGCCTGACCAATATGGTGAAACCCCTGAATCTTTTAAAAAAAAAAAAATTGCTAATATACTGGAATGACCTGCATTTTAGCAAATTTTAGTGAGGGATATAAACAAATTTCTTAATTAGTTTGTCCAAGACAAATGTTTTCCAGGCTTAGTTTTCATTTCTTAAGTGAAATAGAGTCAAGTCAGCATCTAAAGCTTGTCCTACCAGTGAGTCTAAAATTGACCTAATTCTTTTAATTATGTAGTTATGGGTGTCTCTGATATTGACAGCAGAAACTTGCCACTTTGGTAGATAGAATTTACTTGAAAAAACTGAAAATTCTAAAAGGAAATCAATTAAAATTCACTGTCAGAAAGATAATTTCTCCTAAACCTTAAATGAAGAAGGATATTTCTTTTAAATTAGAACATGCTCTTTCTAGCCTTTCAGAAGCCAGTTTTTCCTCCTCCTTCTCATTTCTCTTGCTCTTTCCATCTTTGTCTCTGTCTCATTCCGAGGATGCTTTATTCTGTTTGGCTGAAGTCAAAAGTGGAATTTAACTTTTATTTTGACCTCTGAGATTTGGACTTCTAAGAATTGATCTTCCTTTTAAAATATGTTCTATGATGTACCTTCACTGTTTGCTTTGGTTCAATAATTTTTTTTCTCTTTAACCCTCTTCTTAGGGCTTTTCTAACAATACCTTGCTTATATGGTCAAGAACTCAAAGTTCATGTGAATTTTCTGTAATGCAATAAAGTCAAATCCCCCGTTTGGAGCTCACTCCTAACTCAGATATAGAAGAGTAGTGGAGCTTATCTGAACCTTGTTGTTCAAGACAGGAGCTCTCCGTGTTTTTGTACTTGCTTTTCCTGACACTCAAGGGCTCTCCTAAGGGACTAATTTTAACCATTAAGAAAATATCTGGCCAGGTGCAGTGGCTCACACCTGTAATCCCAGCACTTTGGTAGGCCAAGGCAGGCAGATCACTTGAGGTCAGGAGTTTGAGACCAGCCTAGCCAACATGGTGAAACCCTGTCTCTACTAAAAATTCAAAAATTAGCCAGGTGTGGTGGTGGGTGCCTGTAATCCTAGCTACTTGGGAGGCTGAGGCAGGAGAATCGCTTGAACATAGGAGGTAGCGGTTGCAGTGAACTGAGATCACTCCTCTGCACTACAGCCTGGATGACAGAGTGAGACTCAAGAAAAAGAAAAAGAAAAGAAACTATCTGTTGAGGGAGGAGGCTAAAGCAAACGTAATAAAAGTTAAAGTGTGAAAGCGTATCAGAACTTTTTTTTTTGAGATGGAGTCTTGTACTGCCTCCCAGGCTGGAGTACAGTGGCACAATCTTGGTTCACTGCAACCTCCGCCTTCCAGGTTCAAGCGATTCTTCTGCCTCAGCCTCCTGAGTAGCTAGGATTACAGGTGCCCACTACCAATCCAGGTTAGTTGTTTGTGTTTTTAGTAGAGACAGGGTTTCACTATGTTGGCCAAGCTGGTCTCCAATGCCTGACCTTGTGATCCACCTGCCTTGGCCTTCCAAAGTGCTGAGATTACAGGCAAGAGCCACCACGCCCAGCCAGAACTTTTTAAATGAGTATATCTGTTCTTCATTTGTTCAGTCATTGATCGATTCAACAAATAATTATAGAGCAAATGCTGTGTGCTAAGCACTAGTTAGATAAGAAAACACAGGCCTAGTCCCTGCCCTCGAGAAGCTGAGAATTATCAGATATTTATATTTAAGATTGTTCTGATTGTAAAATTTCTAAATATTAGTATGGAAAATTTTGGAAAGATAGAAAGCAAGTCATCATCTCTAATTTTACCACTTAGAGAAAATCTCTTTGTTAATAGTAATCTGCTTTATATTTCTCTATTTTTTTTAACAAAACAGTGTCTATAGTATTTTGTATCTTATTTTTTCTTTTCAAATATACTTTGGATATTTTCCCTATGACTCAGTTTCAGAACATAATTTTAAATAATAGCATGTTCATTTATCATATGGATATGCCATAATGTATTTAATCATCATGGACATTTAGATGATCATTGGTGTGTGTTTTTTGGAGTATTAATGAGGTTGAACATTTTTTTGTATTTTATTCATAAACTATATTTCTTTCACAAAGTATCTTCACAGTCTTTACCTATTCTTCTAACAATTTGATACTATTGTTATTTATTCCTGTTTATCATAGTATTTGACAGCATTCTTGGTTCTTCCTGAAGTCCTGTGATTTATTGAACATGATATTGGCCTTGAAGTAAAATTCTCATGGGCGTGAAAGCCTCAGGTTGTCATACACGAATGTCATAGTTATTTGCTTTGTGAATAGATCAGCATTTGTTTCAAACAAACATAACCAACAATGTGCTCTATTTGCCTTTCAGACACCCAGTGGGTTATTAAGCTACAAATAATTTGTTTACTTCATTGTTGGGATCCATATTTCTTAGAAAACATTTTACATGGATAATTTTCTTGGGGAAAAAAAAATCTCACAAAACTTCTCATTGGAGATGTTTGTTACGGGTGGCCCTCCCTAACCCTGGAGCAGGGCAGCACTGAGGGGCCAGGGAGGCACATACGGGCCAGAGCTCTGGTAGGAATGAGCCAGTGTGAACTCTGTAATGGATCATACTTTTTTTTCTTGTGACGGAGTCTCGCTCTGTCACCCAGGCTGTGGTGCAGTGGCATGATCTTGGCTCACTGTACAACCTCTGCCTCCCAGGTTTAAGCAATTCTCATGCCTCAGCCTCCCAAGTAGCTAGGATTACAGGTGCACGCCACCACTCCCAGCTAATATTTGTATTTTTAGTAGAGATGGGGCTTCACCATGTTGTCTAGGCTAGTCTCGAGCTCATGACCTTAAGTGATTTGCCTGTCTCAGCCTCCCAAAGTGCTTGGATTGCAGGCATGAGCCACCATGGCCGGTCAGTGGCTTCATACTTTTAAAAGAGCTTGTGTTTATCTCATTTAAACTTACTTATAATCAATTGCCCCATCATCTCTTTAATTTCTATTACTACTTTATATCTTTTTAATTTACTCTATTATCCAGTGGTCTTTTATTGCGGCAAGAATATATTACTTTTTGGACAAAAAGAAATTATTTTTAAAACATATTTTATGGCACCTACCACCTTGTTTTGTTGTTTCCTTTTCTTCCTTTTGAATTTGAAGAGAGGGCCCATGTCTTTTTCTCACCTTTGTATTCTTGGTAACATGTACTCAAGTTTTCCTCGGATGAGATTATTTTCCTTATTTGACAGGTGAGACAGTTGCGGTTGAATGATTGATATGCAGCTTATTGGTGATGACGGAACCAGGGCCTGAGCCATGGTTTTTTTATTTCTTAACTGAAGTCCTGGTGCTCTCCACGTGTACCCATCATCATAGTTTGGCCACTTGTGCTACCTGCCACCTTCCAAGTGGTCCAGAAACCCGCATTTCTTGGGCCCTCTCCCTCAGTTGCACCCTGCACCCTGCAGAAGTAGCCCTGGACTGGAATAGTAGCCCCACTGCCTCTTGCTCCCCTCCGGGCCACACTCAGCATTGCTGTTAGAGCATCCTTCCAGAACCCCTTAGACCCGTGCTTTAAACACTTGCCTGGCCTTCCTCACCTGCAAGGGAAGGTCTGAGGTCCTTTTGTGCAGGGCATATAAGACCCTGCCTCTTTCCCAGCCACCTCCCCTTCCACTACCTCATCTAGTGGAGCCGAGGTTCTCACACGTCCCCAAATACCCCCTGCTGCCTTGAGCTTTTATTCACCCTACCCTCTCAGTGTGGAACACCCCTGCCCCCTTTATCTTTCTCTTATGCTTAACCAAGTGCAGCCCAGTCCTTCCTCCTTCATACATCATAGGGTGGGACAGACAGATTGCTGGTCTGTCACCCAGGCTGGAGTGCAGTGGCACTCAATCTTTGTTCTTTTTTTTTAAGAGGCAAGGTCTCACTCTGTCACCCAGGCCGGAGATCAGTAGCTCCACCCAGGCTGGAGATCATAGCTCACTACAGCCTTGAGCTCTTAGGGTCAAGTGATCTTCTTGGCTCACTCCTGAGGAGCTGGGACTACAGGCATGTACCACTATACCTGACTAATTTACAATTTTTTGTAAAGATGGAGTTCTCACTATGCTGCCCAGGCAGGTCTTGAATTCCTGGGCTCAAGTGATTCTCCCACCTTGTCCTTCCAAAGTGTGGGGATTACAGGTGTGAGCCACTGTGCCCAGCCAATCTGGCCTTTGTTGTGCTATTACTTATACCCTGTGTATCACCATGTACCGCATGTATCACATGGCAGTACTAATATTTATTTACCTGCCTAAATATTTATTTAGGCTACATACTCGTTGAGGGCAAGGAGGGTGCAATGTATCTGCTGTTTCGCCTCTTCTGTGTCGAGCATTTTCTGTGTGTCCAGATGCTGTGAGATGATAGGTGCTGGTAGTCTAGAGATGAGTGAGATGTGGCCCATGTCCTGGGGGAACTCATGGTTTAGCAGTAGGAAAAGATAAATAAGTAAGTAAATTCTAATTCAGGAATATATTTCAGCCCATAGACATATAAGTTATTCATAGAGGTTGAATAGGGAACAAGCGATTCTAAACATTTGGGAAGTTCAAGGATCCCTTAGCCCTGAGCAGGGTTGTAAAGAATTTCCTTCTCTGTGTCCCTGGAACCTGGTAGGATGTTTTTGCCTAGGACATGGTGGGTGAATATTAAAATCTGTTTACGCCTAGTGTTCCATTATTGGAACGCTAAGCATGTGGGAGCTATTTATATCCTACAGCTCAAGGTCATTGCCAAGGTCTGATTGCAAAAATTCAAAAAATTGCAGCCTCAGGCATAATTAAAGGGAAGAAATGGAAGAATGGTAATGCCATTTAGGAAAGGTATTGGGATTGGAGAAGTGAGCCTATTAGAAGTCTGTCGGTGAGGAGTAGAGATAGTGAGGAGGTGGGCTGACTGATGAAAATGAAATCATCTTTTGTCCTTCAAAGTCTTGGCCCAGGCACGGTGGCTCCCACCTGTGCACGGTGGCTCCTAGCACTTTGGAAGGCCAAAGTGGGTGGATTGCTTGAGTCTAGGAGCTTTGAGACCAGCCTGGGCAACATGGAAAACCCCATCTCTACCAAAAATACAAAAAATCAGCCAGGCTTGGTGGCACGTGCCTGTAGTCCAGCTGCTCAGGAGGCTGAAGTGGGAGAATCACCTGAGCTTGGGAGGTTGAGGCTGCAGTAAGGTGAGATGGTGCCACTGCACTGTAGCCTGGGCAACCCAGGTGAGACCTTGTCTCAAAAAAAAAAAAAAGTCTATTATTTGAGTTACAAGAAAGACAAGCCTGAATTACCTTCCATCCTGGGTTAATCAACCTCCTTCCAAGACAGTTGAACAAGCAGGCTTTAGTAGATCCTCGCACCAGATACAATCCCCCTGAAAAATTACAAAATTTATCCAAGATCAATTTAGAGTAACTTGATATTTCCATTTTGAAGGCAGCTCTTGCCCTTTCCCCTATCCCCATATGGGGCAGGTTTCCTTTCACTCACTCCATCTCTTGGCTGGTTGTTGCCTGGATCTTGTAGAGTGGGACTAATAGTCTGTCATCCAGGCTGGAGTGCAGTGGCACAACCTTGGCTTGCTACAACCTCCACCTCCCAGGTTCGTGCTATTCTCCTGCCTCAGCGTCCCTAGTAGCTGGAACTACAGGCACCCGCTACCATGCTCGGCTATTTTTTTTTTGTATTTTTTAGTAGAGACAGGGTTTCACCATGTTGGCAAGGCTGGTCTTGAACTCCTGACCTCAAGTGATCTGCCTGCCTCAACCTCCCAAAGTGCTGGAATTATAGGCATGAGCCACCCCGTCCGGCCTGGTCTGTGATTTTCTGCTGTCTCCACCTCCCTCCACAGACACAGAGATAACAATGGCTAAATGATTCATGCTTGACCTTTCAGAGCAGCCAGATGAAAGGCTGTGCAGGGTATGTGGCTCTTAAATAGCATGTTCTCTGCTTGTTGGGAAGACATGGGCTCAGGTGCTTCATCCTCAAGTGGAGCTGCTGGAACGGCCCTGTAGGAGCCACGGTGAGGAGCATGCTGCTCTCTCTGCCACATCCTCCCCCAGCCTCTGCCTCCTCCTGAAGATCCTGGCGGTGGCTGGATTTTTTTGCTTCACAGTGTGGAACGAAGAATAGGGCAAGTCCCAAGAGAACCTGTTTCAGTGCCAAGTTGGACGTAGAATGTATTAAAAGCAAAACCTCTTTTGACATGTGTGTTAAGTTTGTTTTGACATACTTCAGTTTATAATCTTTGACTCAGCTGAAAACGTTGGGTTCTGTTTCTTTGGGTCAGATTAAGGGCCTTACTGCTTGTTACCATAGAGTTTAACACGTGCTTTCAGACATTGGCACCCAAATTAGGCACAAAATAAAAGCCGGGCTGAATTTATTATATTGTTATTCTAAAAGTGGGGTTTTCACCATGGAGGTTTCTGTTAGGTTTTATTGATTTAGTTCCATGCGCTCAGGAGCAGATGGATTCTTACATTCATTTCCAGTTCTACCATCTGTTTCTATTGCTCCTCACCTGAGGTCGGGATTGTTACCATTCATGTCTGTAATCCTGGTCCCTTCAACGTCACTTTGAGAGATGCCATTTCTCCGGGAGCCGGTGTTCACTCCTCTGCTGGGCTTGCACCCTTCTGTCCCAGTGTGTCCCATGCTTCATTCTGCCTCCAAGCTGCTCGCCCATCTGCTCCTTCCTACTGGCATTCCTGCTCCTCTCTCCTGGGACATATCCTTTCCCTAAGTACAAGCTTCACTTCTTCTAATAAACCTGAGTTAGCCTGGAAAATACAGGATAAAATGGAGTTAAATTTATCCCTCCAAATTTCCAGTTAAGAATGGGTAGAAGTCAAGAGTTCTTCCAAAATCCTGCAATAACTATTTTGTACTCCCTAATTTATTTATGTGTTTACTATATGGAAAACTATTTAATGACAAAAAAGGAGATAAAAAAGAACAATTCACTCATCATCTTAGCATTGTTTTCACTCTTTCTATATATGACCCAGTAGAGCATTTAAATACATATGTTAAGTTGCATGTTTATTTTTTTCTTTGTGTTTATTTTCTTCTCTAATTTTCTAGTAGGCATTAGGAGGGGTTGGACTATGTTTTATAGTTGTTTGGTGTTCCTCAGATGGCAAGGACAATGCCAGGCACATAACAGAAACAATCAATAGCAAATTGATATTTCTAGGGTTTTGCAGATTTTTAAAAAAATCTGCAACCAGTGATTATTCGCTTTCAGTTAGATTCCAGTTGCCTCTGTGTTCTCAAGAATATATATTCTAGTTTCCTCTTTTTCTTTTTTCCAGCTTTTCTGTTAAATCTTTGGCTTTTTCGATTGTTACTAAGTATCATCTTTCTTGTTTGTGGGCATGCTGAATCAATCCAGACACTTAAAAATCCACTTTGTTAGTATAAAAGAAGCTTCAGGTCTTTCTCCAGGCTTTCTTTTCCATA
Source organism: Sapajus apella (assembly GCF_009761245.1). NCBI lineage: Eukaryota > Metazoa > Chordata > Mammalia > Primates > Cebidae > Sapajus > Sapajus apella. The sequence continues at coordinate 7,583,122 of NW_022436969.1, read as the reverse complement.
GTGCTTCCATTTAGGAGGGGAGAAAGTCATTGAGCCTCATAAAGGAGGAATCTCTGTCCTATTTCACTTTGATTCACTGAGAACAGTGCTTGAAATGTGGTATTTGTACAGTAAATATTCTTGTTAAGTTGAACAAATGAAAATAAATTGTTTCAAATGTATTTTATTATTTTAAAGTTACTTAAAAAACTTTGTAGGTTAATTTGTTTTACTTGTTCATTCTATACTATAGCATTCTTTTTAGTGGAGGTAGACCATAGGACATTCATCACCCAGACATCGTAGGATGGTTGTTTTTAAATGTGATCTCATGGGTGATATGATCATCATCTGTCAGAAAATTGATGCATTTAAGTAAAATAATAGCTTAATAACATGGATTTGGGGTCCCCAAGACCACCCCCGGGATTGATGACTTGCATGCAAGACTCATCTTATAATCATACTCTCAGTTATGGTTTCTTACAGCAAAATTATGTTGCATGCTTATTTTTTCATTTGTATTGGTTTTCTCTCCTAATTTTATTGCAGACATTTGGAGGGCTTAAATTATGTTTTATGGTTCATTTGTATTTCTTAGATACAAAGGGAACTCAGCAAAGGGAAAGAGCTCGTGGGGTGGAGACCAGGCATGAGCTTCCAAGGCTCTGCTCTCAGGGGAGTCACTCAGGATGTGCTAATTTGCCCCAACAACGAGATATGACAACACAAATGAAATATCACCATCCAGGGAACCTCATTAGAGACTTAGTGTCAGAGTTGTTGTTAGTGGCTGATCATGTAGGCGCCCCTACCTTGCACATAGACAATTTCCAGACTCCCAGAAGAAAAATGAGTGTTCAATGTACATCATATTATTTGTGCAGGCAGTTAAGGTGCACACAGTAAGCCACTCTTATCAGTCCTGGAAATAGTAAGAACCTTCCCAGAATCCGAGCTCCCAACCCAGCCAAGGGTCAACCTTGTTAGCAGTTCTGTTGAAGGATAGCAGCCAGGCCTGCTGCATTAACTGTTTTCTACGCATCTGTTCTTAGATCACTCTCAATTCTTGGATTAGGCTTTTGTAAATCAGATTTTATTTTATATATTTCTGAAATTTAAAAATACCTCTTTGAAAACCTCTTTTCCTACTGTTCTAAAGGGCCTGGAAGTCTGACAATTTATGTTGTCCATTTGCGCATGAGGATCAGAGTTGGTATCATATTAGTAACATTGCCAAGTGGATAAGCTCTCTCATAGTTAGGAGAGAACTTTCAGAAAATTCCCTACAGAAAATCCCTTCCTCAAAAATGCAATGATGATGCACTAAGATAGTCCCATGTAAGTTGAAATCCCCTCTGCCCTTCCTACTCCTCTGAAGGTAAAAATATTCCTAGGAGGAGCGGTCAACAGCAGGGCCCTTTGGGAAGCTGAGGTGGGCACATAATTAAGTCCAGGAGTTTGAGACCAGGTTGAGCAACATGGAGGAACCTCATCTCTATAAAAAATACAAAATTTAATCGGGCGGGGTAGATTACAGGCATGAGCCACTGCACCCAACCTTGGCTAGAAATTTAATGGTCACCTAGACCTAGACCAAGACCAAGAATTTGCTTTTGAGGAGGAATGTAACACAGGGCAGACAAATGCAAGGATTATAAAAAAGTTTATCAGGAAAGCAGTATAGCAATTCAGGAACGCAATGGAGGGTTTCACAGAACACGTGAAAAGATATTGGGTTCAAGTGATGCATTCATTCCTTCAATGTATATTGCATACCACACTCTGTGTACTGCATGAAGGGCTTGATAGAACAATGAGCAGAAAATCACATGCTTACCAGTCATCATCCAGTGTAGTGAAGGGAGACTTATGAGAAATAAGAAATGTAAATAAGCACTGTAAGAAAACTGGGTACAAACAATAATTTTATGTTTTTTAAATTGTTTGCTTGATTTTCAGGTTACTGTTACTATAGAAATACAAAAATTATTTTGAATGTTTTTTCCCCCTTATCTTTTTAGCTTACATCAAAGGTGGGTGGATCCTTAGGAAAGCCTGGAAGATTTACAATAAATGCTATCTGGACATCAATGCCCTTCAGGAGCTGTATCAGAAGAAGCTAACTGAAGAGTCCTTGACTTCTGATGCTGCAAATGATAATCACATTGTGGCTGAAGGGGTGTCTGAGGAGTCTCTGAACAGACTGAAAGGTGCTGTTAGCTTTGGATATGGCCTTTTTCACCTTTGCATATCCATGGTGCCCCCAAACCTGCTCAAAATCATCAACCTGCTGGGTTTTCCTGGAGACCGCCTACAGGGGCTTTCTTCACTGATGTATGCAAGCGAAAGTAAGGACATGAAGGCCCCTTTAGCTACGTGAGTAGCTGTATTGCAATGCTTTGGTAGATAATGTAGTGTTGAAAGTAAGTAAACGACATCAAAGACTTTAAAGGAAACTTCAGGTAAAGTGTTTGGTTGGTTGACAGGATGCTGTGTCTTACGTCTTGCAGTACAACACCAAGGACTGTGTTCTGTGGTCGTGTTGCTGGTTCTGAGCTGACTTTAGTTAGAGAATAAGGTGTTGTTCAGGAGCGTCGTAAGTCCTGTATTCTAAACACATCACATGACCTTATCTTTCAACCGCAAATGATTTTATAAGCAGTTTTTGTGACTTTGACCACAGTCGCTGAGATTCATGATTCTGATATTTGGACTCATAAGATACAAATTTGATAAACTTTTTCTGTGGTTCTGAAATTTTTATTCTTACAAAGAATCCTCATATTGGGTAATTTTCCTTGATGATTCAGGATGGTTTCTTATATGTGGCATGGATATTTTATGCTCTTCCACTAAACTGAGTCATGTCATGTTCCTCGGTGTAAACTTAAGTAATAATTATTTAAGCAGGAGAGCATGGGGAAGCTGTTAGAACTATCTAGAACAAGAATCCACTCATTTCTACATCAGTTAAAAGTGATGTGATTTTTGTCTGTTTGTTTTAGTCTGGCAAGTAGCTACCATTTGCAAATTGAGTAATTTTGCAAGTACCAGATGTTCTTTGTCTAACAGTATAGCACTTGTCAAAATTTTCCCCAGAAAATGTTGATATCACAGAGGACCTTACCTCTATTTCTACTTGTGTCAGTACTGAGAAATTTGGATGTTAACTCTAAGTCAACTAATAGCTTTTAAAATATCATTAATTTTTCATTAAAAAAATTTGCCTCCCTAAACTCATTAAATTACACAGTTGTCCTTTATTAATTTGAATTAACAGGTTTGTTAACTGGTGATCATTTGTTTATATCTTAATATTATTTTATGCTTATCTCTGATAAAGAAATGAATAGAATTTATAATGTAATTTGTATGAGCTCCGTAAGAGAACCAAATTTATAAGCATACAAGAAGTATGCATTTACATAAAAACATTTGACATGCTAAACATTTTTGTCTGTTTATTAAATTAAATCCCAATGACTCTGTTTTGTTTACCTAGTTTAACATAGACTTTTTTTTTTTAAGTAATTAGTTTGGGGCAAGGGAATCTGAAGTAATTTATTTATTTGCTTGTTTTTTAAATTGAGCATCTTTAGAGGCCAGAGAGAGGGCCCTTTGTCTTATCCTCTCACTTATTTTAACCCAACTTAGTATAACTTGTGTCTGTGGTTCTATATTTAAATTTATTCCTTTTGAAAATTTTCTTTTTCCCTTGACCTTTTTATTTGTACATGATATTACAGTTAAATTCTAGGCTTACACCCTAACTATTGTGAACACAAGAGAAAACATTTTCCTTTGCCAAAAATAAATAAATAAATAAATAAAGCTTTTATTACAAGGAGACAGTAAATTTCCTGGTGACCGGTTACCATTTCTGATTGGTGCATTGATGAGTAAAGTATAGAATTCAGAGATTTATGTCAGTCACCTCTTCAGTGATCTGTCTAGAAAGCTGAGAAAAGCTAAATGCTACTGTTAGAGCATTTTCTCTCCCCTGAGAAAGAGTGTATTCTAATTTATATATTGTGCTAAAGTTGCAGTTTTCCAAATATTAACATTAAAATGGGGAAAGACACTCTGATTTTACTTCTTCAAAGACTGCATAGTAAGGTTTTTGGAAAAAGTAGTATTGGAAAAACACATGCTGAATTTTTGAAAGATGGAAATAATATAAGAAAAGTTATGCGCTCAATGTTTCTCCCCCTCTTCCTCTAGATTAGCTCTGCTCTGGTATCATACTGTAGTCCGCCCGTTTTTTGCCTTGGATGGCAGTGATAACAAGGCAGGCCTGGATGAAGCTAAGGAAATTCTCCTTAAAAAAGAAGCTGCTTATCCAAACTCTTCCCTCTTTATGTTTTTCAAGGGACGGATACAACGACTAGAGGTACTGTACCTTCCTTATCTTTTTAAAATAAAGCCTCCAATAATCAAATCTCTGATCCTCACTTGAGGACTGGTATCAAAACGAGCCAGAATGTCACAGGGCCCGGGAGCATTTTGTTCTTTTGCCTTTCCTTGCATCATTGCTAGGGGAGACTCTTCCAGGAGCCCAGGATGTTAGTCAGTTACCTTCTGTTCGGAAGATGTGGGCGAAGTAGTGGTAAGATTCCTCATGGCTAATGACACAGGATTGGTGCACTTCCAGCCGAAGGCATGTGAACATTATTTAGTGGCTGAGTTGAAAAACACAAAATATAATTTTTTCCTCTCCGAGTTACTAATGATCTCTTTCTAAACTTTGATCTTGGCTAACAATTGACTTAGAAAAAAGTTACTGCCTTCAATATCAGGGCAACATGAGCTTTGAAATATTAGGAGCTTTTATCACATTTTCATGTGCTTAATTTGGCTCAGTACTGTGTCAAGAGCTTTACACATGCTTTTCCATTTCATCCTCAGAACAACCCTGTGACATAGATACAAAATTGTCATCTGCATGTTACAGAAAAAATAAACAAGGACCCAAGAGGGTTTCAAGTAACTTCCTGTGCAGGGTTGTCTCACTCCAGAACCAACAATGCCCTAGCCTTTGGAGGTGTCTGCGTCTCCTTTGCATCTCTTTTTATCTGCATGCTTGAGGTTTTGAGGATTTATAGAAAAATGGAAATGTAAGAAATTAATCATACCTATAAAGTAAGATAGCTGTTATATTAGCTGCTCCATCTACATTCTCACCAATAGTTATCAGCAAATCAGTCTGTGGTTTTAACATTTGTCCTCCAGTTAACCAGGTGCTCTGAGAAATCAGCCCCCATGAGTCCTTTTGAAGATTTTTGCCTAGAAATGCTTTCATGGGCACAGGAATGATTTGTTCTTTTTGAGGTGGGGGTGGGGCAGGCAATGGAGTGGATATTACTTTCCCAGTCGTTTTTCTCCTTCATAAAAGTGACTCCTTAAATCTGAAGACTTTGCAGAACAATTTTCTTAGCCCTTTATGTATGGAAGATGTGTTTTAGAGATTACAGTAGCAATCGAAAATTGAGATAGACGCCGGGCGTGGTGGCTCATGCCTGTAATCCCAGCACTTTGGGATGCCAAGACAGGCGGATCACCTGAGGTCAGGAATTCAAGACCATACTGGCCGACATGGTGAAACCCTGTCTCCACTAAAAATACAATAAACTAGCTGGGCATGGTGGCCTGTGCCTGTAATCCCAGCCACTTGGGAGGCTGGGACACGAGAATCGCCTTAACCCAGGAGGCAGAGGTTGTAGCGAGCCAAGATGGCGCCACTGCACTCCAGCCTAGGTGACAGAGCAAGACTCCATCTCAAAAATAAATAAAATAAAATAAAATTGAGATATAGTACAGAAAGCCCCTCAAGATCTGAATTATTTAAACCCATGTCCAAATTATTTTTCTTCTCATTATCTTAAAACTCTTTCTCTTTGTGTATGGGCTCGTGAGCCTTTGGTTGTATTTCTCTCTTTTTTCTCTTGCTTTTTTTTTTTCTTTTCCTTTTTGAGACAGGGTCTTGCTGTGTCACCCAGGCTGGAGTGCATGGTACAATATAGCTCACTGCAGCCTCAACCTTCCAGGCTCAAGTGATCCTCCCACCTCAGCCTCCCAAGTAGGTGGGACTATAGGTATGTGACACTACGCCTGGCTATTTATTTATTTATTTATTTAGAGATGAGGCCTCCCTATGTTGGCAATCTGGTCTCAAATTCCTGGGCTCCAGCCTCAGCCTCCCAAAGTGCTGAGATTACAGGTGTAAGCCAGTATGCCTGGCCACAGGATGAGTGCTTTCTTAGATTTAGATTTCTTAAAAGGCAGGCATATGTTCTGAGTAGCTTTGAACACAATGATACTGGGTTTTGTGTTTAACAGAGGTTTACTGGGAGTGAAAGCCTAAAATTTTAAATTGTGTGCAACAGGGCAGTGAGGCACTTCAGCTCTGGGCAATTTGTGAGGATTCTCTCCCTTTATTTTGCTGATAAATGAATGCTCTAAATTGGGTTTTGAAGTTGTTAAACAGAAATGTGAAAATCAGAACTTCTATTTTGTTATGCTTGCCATTTAAGGTTTCATTTTAAAGCAAAATTGCTTAACTTCTGGTTAAGCTAATAACTTTTTTCCCAAAAAATATTACTTTGACATGGTTTTAGTTTGTGCCATGACTAATTCCTGTAAAGAAATGAGTGAATACTAAAAGTAAGCAGTCATTACTTATTGTCAGGATGGTTCTAGAAATAAGGAAGCCACAGTTTTATCAAAAGATTCCTGTAAATATGGTTTTGGGAGGTACATAGTCCACATTATAGCTCTTAGTAGATATGTAGTCTATTTGGGGGTAATTATAATCGGGGGTAGATAATTATAATCAGGGGTAGATGCTAGAACTCCTTAGCAGTTAAGGGGTCAGCTTATTTAGTTTTAAGAAAAAGCACACAAGATCTGTTACTCCTGTTATTTAGTAAGCTGTAGCTTTAGGGCCAGACAAAATATGATGAGTGTTTCTGTGCAGCTCTTCCCAAAGGCCCAGAGGATGAAAAGATTTTAAGGCTAACTTGAAATATGGTTGTTATTATCCTCAAGGTGCCCAGACAGCAGTGTTGCATTGATCTTCCCAGGTATGTGTAGGAAGGTATCAGAAATGAAGGTGTCATCCTTCATTTGCAGATGAGGAAGGCTGTGATAAAGCGCTTGCCAAAGGCTTTTCATGAGGCTTCGAAGGCCCTGACTCAGTTTATGAAACATACATGACTCCTTCCAATGAATTTGCTTACAAAGAATTTTGTTTTTCTTTTCAGTGAGCATTTAGGTTAGAGATAGGGCCCCTTGAGCTCTTTTTATCAGCATGTACTCACAGAACATGGTCTAGGGGCTCTAATTTAGGCAGACACATCATATGACACCATCTTTGTTTCCTCAGTGACTCAGAATCTGTGAAATTATTTGAACAGCTGCTTTTGTGTAAGCTTGCTAACAAGCAGGGTAACTAGCTCAGTTTGCGCCCGTCAGTGTTCATTCTTCTGTACTCATTATTTTCAAACCCTGTTCAGTGCCCACTTTTTCTTTTAGTATTGTTAACTTTTTATGTACTTTACCCTTTGTTGTTTGGGACTCTGTAGAGTGAACATAGGAGGGTTTCTTCCACAGATCTGCTCCTGTGCCGCCGCTTGTATAAACCTTGTGGTGGTGACTTCACTGTTTTCTGTTGTAGCCTCAGTTGATGTTTCAGCGAAGCGCTACCCCATGGTGGTGTGAGGTCCATTTGCACAGGATCCTCTTCACCAAACTGCAGAAAGAATTCCCTTGCCTCGCTGCCTCTGCTTCTCCCTGTTGTGTGTCTAAAGCATCCCACCTTGAACCTTCTCTGCCCACTCGTGTTGTCCTTACTACTGATCCTGTCTTCCTTGACCCCTCCCATGTGACTTACTACATTGCTGGGGGGAATGAATGTGCAATTACAGTACCTAGCATGTGGCAAACGCTGTCAAAATAATAGTGTGATCGTGGTTATTATTCCTACTGAGTGCTTAAGCCTGAGAAGTCAGGTATCAAATTTTCATTTTCATTTTCATTTTCATTTTTTTCTTTCTTTTGGAAAAAAATAATTTGTTTTGTGTTGAGAGCTGTCAATAAACAAGGCCTGTGATTGGCAAAATTGGGCATGGGTATAGCTGTAAAAGATGTAAGTACTATACAGCTATTTACTTTTCCCTGAATTTCCACAATGCAAACAATGTTTAGGAGGCTAACCCATGAATTATATGGGAATCTCAATTTTCTTTTTTTTTTGAGATGGAATCTTGCTCTGTTGCCCAGGTTGGAGTGCAATGGTGTGATCCCTGCTCACTGCAACCTCCGCCTCCCAGGTTCAAGCGATTCTCCTGCCTCAGCCTCCCAAGTAGCTGGGATTACAGGCCCACACCACCACACCTGGCTAATTTTTTTATTTTTAGTAGAGGTGGAGTTTCGCCATGTTGGCCAGGCTGGTCTCGAACTCCTGACCTCAGATGATCCACCCACCTTGGCCTCCCAAAGTGCTGGGATTATAGGCGTGAGCTACTGCACCCAGCCTGGGAATCTCAATTTTTATTGGTAGTTATAATTCTGAATTTCTGTATTCTTCTCTTCCTCCATCCTATGTGGTTCTGTTAATGTTCAGGCACAACAGTGTTCTTTTAATGTTCACTTGATTTTCATCCAGTTAAACCCATGGTAGTGTTATGTCCCTTAAGATACAAGCAATTAATGAGGTTTTTTTTTTATTATTTTGACAGTATTAGGGACAACTCTATATTTTCATAAACTGTTTTCAGTTCTCTCTGTTCTTTTTTCTTTAAGCAATACAGATTTACACAACTTTTTTCCTTTTCAGCTTTACCAGTCTACTTTGTATGTGACACGTAAGAATCTGGTTTTCTGTAAATAGATACTTTGACACACACACCTTATGTGGTGTAACTATTTAGTAATGTAACTAATTTTTAATATTATGTACCTCTAAATAAGTGTTCAGATATTCAAATGAATGAAAGTAGTTTTCTGTAAACTCACTGCAACCTTTGCCTCCCGGGTTCAAGAGATTCTCCTCTCACAACCTCCTGAGTAACTGGGATTACAGGCATGCACAACCATGCCTGGGTAATTTTAGTATTATTAGTAGAGACGGGGTTTCACCATGGTGGCTAGGCTGGTCTCGAACTCCTTACCTTTATTTTGAAACTGTCTCCTGAGCTTGAGCCCATACGTTGTGAATATCCTGCATGCTGACATTTTAAAACCTTGGGTTTGTTTTTTGGAAACCAAAATCTGGGCCTAGCACAGGACTGCCCTTCAATGTATGTTTGTTGAATGAATAGATGAGGCTACTGGTAGAAAATCTATTGCTGTATGTCATTTCTTTGTTAAGAAATGAAGTTGGTTATCAAGGACTATTTACTTTTCCTGTGGCACCTAAGTGTGTTTCTGAAGTCAGTTCCAAAGAAGTTGCAAAATTTTCTTGATCCTTGAAATAAGAGAATGATCTCCTAAGGAGGGGGCCAGATCAGCTGTTCAAATTCCAGAGTGACAGGAGAGAAGACGTTGACCCCTTTGGCGATTTATTTATCAGATAGAGGAAAGAACAGGGAGACCCTGGGGAGTCGTGGAGAATAGGACCAGTGCAGTAGGGCCTGTGCCCTGCCCCCGTCTCTGGGGTATGTCGACATTATCAGAGCTGTTTGGTGGTTGTGTTTCTTTGCATCTGTTGAAGGGCAAAGCTGCCTCTTGTATTTAGAACAGCATGCCTTGTCAGCATGATGTAATGTTTTTATTTATAGGATCAGGAAAAAGGCAATGCAGGAAGAGAAATAATTCCCTGAAGTTCTGTTAATTGTAGTCTTTTCTTCCTCCATTCTATGTGGTTCTGTTAATGTTCAGGCACCAAAAAAGAAGGTTTCTGTTTATTCTTAGAAGTATACAAAATGGGAGATTGATCTAATTTGGTGTAGAGGAGATGGAGGATGTATTTGTGTCTCACTTTCCAATGAGATAAATCCATATTGTGTGGCTCAGTGACTGTCCATCAGAATGAGAAGATGTTAGTAACCCTAATACACTTGCTGTCCTTTTAACCCTATCTATCTGTTTGGTTGAAAAGCAAGTAGAAGGTTAATATTGATTTATATCCCTAAGCTTATTATGTGTGCCTAAGAGGATGAGCTTTCTCTTGCCTACATAGTCCTAAGGGTAGGGGGCAAAAGCATAATCTATTGCTAGGTGACCTTTATAGCAATATTGCTAAACTGATTCTGCTACTCAGCAGCATTAGTGCTGAATTGCATTTAAGTAAGTGGGTTGTCGCAGAGTGTCCTTCTGCATGCCACAGGTGACAAGAAGATCCTCTCATTTCAAAACACATATATAATTATTTTAAGATTTTAAGCAACATCATAAAAGTAACCTAGTGATATTTACAAACTGAGCTGTTTTACTTAAAATTATTTCATAATCTTTATACATACGAGAGAGACTTTCTTCATTTTGTTTACAAGTCTGATGTTTACAAGTATTAACATAGTTTTTAAAATAAATAATGGATATGCAGGCAGACTACTTAGATTTCCCTTGTGTTAATAATTTGATATTTTCCTGTGGTTGGGAAATTGTGGCTGGGATATTTGACCGTTGTTTCCCAATATTAATGTGATATCAAGTACTGCAATAAATATTTCAGTATATATATTTTTAGTTTCTTATTAGATTATAGCTCCAGTGGTAGCATTGTTAAAATCAAGGACTATGAACAGCTCTGTGTAGCTCTTAAATGATGAGAAATTCTCAAGAAATAGGGGAACAGAGTATAATTACTCATTATTTTGCATGTGGTGTCTGCAATCAGTATTATACCCCATAGTATTGCTTGCTTATTTTTATTTCCATAATGATACAAATTAAAGCAGTTTAAAGGCAGTTTTAAAAACACTGCTGAGAAGATATCCCATGTTTTGTACCAGAACTCTCAATATCATTAAATGGCAATACTTTCCTAATTGAGCTACAGATTGAATGCAGTGTCACAGTCATAGCATTATTTTTTTGTAGAAATTAACAAACTAATCCTAAACTCAGAGGACCAAAAATAGCCAAAATAATATTGAAAAAGAAGGAAACAATAGAAAGTAGAAAAAGAAAACTCCACTTCCTACTCTCAAAACTTACTACAAAGCGATCAAGACAGTGTGGTATGAGCATAAGAATAGACATATGGATCAGTGAGAATTAAAAAAAAATCTTACATTTATGACCAATTTACTTTTTTTTTTTTTTGAAATGGAGTCTTGCTCTATTGCCGAGGCTAAGTGTGGTGGCATGATCTCAGCTCACTGCAACCTTCACCTCCCAGGTTCAAGCAATTTTCTTGCCTCAGCCTCCCAAGTAGCTGAGACTACAGGTGTGTGCGCCCATGTCTGGCTAATTTTTGTATTTTTAGTGAAGATGGGGTTTCACCATGTTGGCCAGGCTGTTTTCAAACTCCTGACCTCAGGTGATCCATCTGCTTCGGTCTCCCAAAGTGCTGGGATTAAAGGTGTGAGTCACCGTGCCCAGCCTTATGATCAATTTACTTTTGACAAGGACATTAAGACACATCAGTGGGCAAAGAATAGTCTTTTCAGCCAGGCATGATAGCTCAATGCCTGTAATTCCAGCACTTTGGGAGGCCGAGGCGGGCAGAGTGCTTGAGCTCATGAGTTTGAGACCATCCTGGGCAACATGGTGAAACCCCATCTCTACAAAAAATACAAAAATTAGCCAGGTGTGGTGGTGCGCATCTGTAGTCCTAGCTACTTGGGAGGCTGAGATGGTAGGATGGCTTGAGCCTGGACAGTGGAGGTTGCAGTAATCTGAGATCACCCCACTGCACTCCAGCCTGGGTGACAAAGCCAGACTGTGTGCTAGGACAACTGAGTATTTACAAATGCAAAAGAATGAAGTTGGACCCTTATGCTATACACAAAAATTAACTCAAAATAGATCATAGACCTAAATGTAAGATTTAAAACTATAAAACTCTTGGAATAGACCTTGGTTTCTTAAACATGACACTAAAAGCACAGTGACAAAAGAATGAATAAATTAAACTACATCAAAATGAAACACTTGTGCTGTACATAGTGCAATCAAGAAAGTGAAAAAGACAGAATAGGAGAAAATATTTGCAAGTTATGTATCTGATAAGGGACTTGTATTCCGAGTATGTTATATCTGATAAGGGACTTGTATTCTGAATATGTAAAGAACTGTTACAACTCAATATTAAAAAGACAAGCCAATTTAAAAATGGACAACAGATCTGAAAAGACATTTCTCCAATGAAGATAGGCAAATGGCCAATAAGCCCGTGAAAAGATGCTCAGTATCATAAATCATTAAGGAAACACAAATCAAAACTAAGTAAGATCCTGTTTCACACCTACCAAGCTAACTACAGTAGACAAGACAGCCAGTAATAAGCGTGAGCAAGGATGCAGAGTGATTGGAACCCTCATTCATTGCCAGTGGAAGGTGAAATGGTGCAGTTGCTGTGAAACACCATTCAACAGTTCCTCAAAATGTCAAACTATATGAAGCAGTAATTTAACTCCTAGGAATATACCCAAGAGAAATGAAAACACCAGTCCATCTTATTACCCATAGTAGCCAAAAAGTGGGCAACAACTCAGATGTCTATCAACTGATGAATGGATAAACAATATATGCTGTATCCATACAATGGAATATTGTTCAGCAATATAAAGAAATGAAATACAGATACATACTACAGCATGGATGAACCCTGAAAACATATTATGTGAAAACAAGCCAGTCACAAAGACCGTATACGGTGTGATTCCATTTATATGACATCTTTAGGACAGGTAAATCTGCAGAGGCAGAAAATAGATTATTGCTTGCTTCAGTGTAGAGGTGGGTGCGGGAACAGTATGGAGTGACTGCTGATAGATACATGGTACATAGTTTTGTTTAGGGGGATGAAAATATTTTAGGCCAAGCACGTGGCTCACACCTGTAATCTCAGCACTTTGGGAAGCTGAGGCAGGTGGACCAGTTGAGCCCAGAAGTTTGAGACAAGCCTGGCAATATGGAAAAACCCCATTTCTACAAAAAAAAAAAAATACAACAATTAGCTGGGTACACACCTGTAGTCCCAGCTATTTGAGAGGCTGAAGTGGAAGGATCATCTGAGCCCAGGATGTTGAGGCTGTAGCGAGCAGAAGGCACGAGACCCTGTTTCAAAAATACATACATTTTAAACTTAGATTGCAGTAGTAGTTGCATAACTATCATATTTCTCTGTGAGTAGTCTAAAGACTTATTATATACTTTAAGTGGGTGAATTTTATGATATTTGAATTTTATCTCAAATATGTTTTATGAAATTTATTGAGAGTGTGCATTTTTTACATGATTTTATACGATCTCTTTTTCTTTGGATATAAGCTGTTGATTAAACCAAGTTTAATGACTTTGGACTAAGATTATACAGGCATACATCAGAGACATTGCAGGTTTGGCTCTAGACCACTGCACTAAAGCAAATATCATAATAAAGTCAGTCACATGAAATTTTTGTTTTCTTAGTACATATAAAAGTTAAGCTTACATTGTACTGTAGTCTGTTAAGTGTGCAATAGTGTTATATCTAAAAGCACACTGTGTATACCTTAATTTAAAAAACTTTATTGCTAAAGAATGCTGTCGAGCATCTGAGCTTTCAGCAATTCCTAATCTTTTGGCTGGTGGAGGGTATTGCCTAGATGTTGATGGCTACTGGCTGATCAGGATGGAGGTTGCTGAATGTGGAGGTGTCTGTGTCAATGTCTTGAAGTAAGGCGACAATAAAGTTTACCCACTGATTGAGTCTTCCTTTCTTGAATGATTTCTCTGTTCAATGTGATGCTTTTTGTTAGCATTTTACTCACAGTAGGACTTCTTTCAAAATTGGAGTCAATCCTCTCAAACCTTACCACTGCCTTATCAACTAAGCCTATGTAATATTTTAATTATTTTGCTGTCATTTCAGCAGTGTTCACAGCATCTTCACCAGGAGTAAATTCTATCTCAAGAAGCCATTGTCTTTGCCCACTCATCATAAGCCCCTCCCATCTCTTCATGTTTTGTCCTGAGATTGCCACAAGTTAGTTCCATCTTCAGGCTCTACCTCTGATTCTAGTTTTCTTGCTCTTTCTGCAACATTGGCTGTTCCTTCCTCTACTGAGGTCTTGAACTTCTCAACGACATCTAGGAGGGTTGGAATTAACTTCTTCCAAACTCCCATTAATGTTACTTTGACCCTCTTCTATGAATACATGTTCTTAATGGCATTTACAATGGTAAATCCTTTCCAGAAGTTTTTCAATTTATTTTGCCCAGATCCATCAGAGGAAGCCATGTCTATGGCAGCTATAGCCTTATCAAGTGTATTTCTTAAATAATGAGACTTGAAAGTCAAAATTACTCCTTGTTCCACGAGCTGCAGAATGGAAGTTGTGTTACAGACATGAAAACAACATTAAATCTCATTGTACATCTCCATTAGAGCTCTTGGGTGGCCAGGCACCTTGTCAATAAGCAGTAATGCTTTGAAAGGATTTTTTTTTTTCCCTGAGCAGTATGTCCTAACAGTGTGCTTAAAATACTCAGTAAACCATGTTGTAAACAGATGTGCTGTCATCCAGGTTTTCTTTTTCCATTTATAGAGCATAGGAAGAGGAAGGGTAGATTTAACATACTTCTGAAGGGCCCTGTGATTTTCACAATGGTTAGTGAGCATTGTCTTCAACTTAATGTCACCAGCTGAATTAGCCACTATTAAGAGAGTAACCCTGTCCTTTGAAGCTTTGAAGCCAAGAATTGACTTCTCAAGCTATGAAAATTCTAGATGGCATCTTCTTCCAATAGAAGGCTGTTTTGTCTCCACTGAAAATCTGTTGTTTAGTATACCTGCCTTCATCAATTATCTTAGCTATCTTCTGGTTTTCTTGCTATGGGTTCTCCACCAGACTTGCTGCTTCACCTTGCACTTTTACCTAATGGAGATGGCTTTTTCTTAAACCTCATGAACCAGCCTCATCTGGAATGGTTGTGGCTGGTTTGATCTTCTATCCAGACCACTAAAACTTTCTTCATATCAGCACTAAGGCTGTTTGCTTTCTTAACATTTATGTGCTCACTGGAGTAGAACTTTTAATTTCTTTCAAGAGCTTTTCCAGCTGGGCACAGCGACTCACACCTGTAATCCCAGCACTTTGGGAGGCCATGGCCGACAGATCATCTGAGATCAAGAGTTCGAGACCAGCCTGGCTAACATGGTGAAAACTCCATCTCTACTAAAAATACAAAAATTAGCTGGGTGTGGTGGTGCACTCCTGGAATTCCAGCTACTTGGGAGGCTGAGGCAGGAGAATCAATTGAACCTGGGAGACAGTGAGCTGAGATCGCACCATTGTACTTCAGCCTGAGTGACGGAGAGTGAAACTCCGCCTCAAAAACAAAACGAAACAAAACAAAAAACAACTTTTCCTTTGCATTCACAACTTGGCTAACTGGCATAAGGTGCTTGGCTTTCAGCCTTTCTCAGCTTTCAACCTGTCTTCCTCATTAAACTTAATCATTTCTAGCTTTTGATATAAAGTGGGAGTCTTGCAAATCTTCCTTTCATTTGAACACTAAGAGGCCATTGTAGGGTTATTAATCAACCTCAATTAATGTGTCTCAGGGAATGGGGGTCCAAGGAAAAGGAGAGAGAATGGGGGGAATGGCTGGTTAGTGGAGCAGCCAGATCACACACAACATTTATCAATTAAGTTTGTTGTCTTATGTGGGCAGTTTGTGGTGCTCTAAAACAATTAAAATAGTAACATCAAAGATCACTGATCATAGATCACCATAACACATATAGCAATAATGAAAAATTTCAAGTATTGGGAGAATTACCAAAATGTGACACAGAGACACAAAGTGAGCTAGTGCTGTTGGAAAAAATGATGCCAATAGATTTGCTTGATGCAACCTTGCCACACACCTTCAATTTGTTAAAGAATAAAAGTGGAAACTGTGAAGTGTGATAAAATGAGGTATATCTGTATTTCTTATATATTTGTCCAGTTTCTAAATGTATAATATAAATATTAGTGACATTAATTATATTTTCCTTCTATTATATTACTTTCATTGTGAGAATTAATGCTACCTTTAATTGCAACTTTGAACATTCAAAAAATATATGTTATTATAATAATAGACTTCATTTCTCCAGAAATGAAATTTATCTTCCTTCCCAAACTAAGATGTATAGACTATTCTATATTTTTAAATTGTAAATGGATGTTTAAAAACTTACTGTCTTTTAATGCCTCTTTGTGTGTATGAGGTGTGCATATGGTTTTATTCTGATCCCTTCTGTAAATCAGGGATGTGCTTTTGATTCGAGGGTATTTTCTTTTCCTGTCATTGAATTAAATTCTTAAAATAGATAAAATCTTTATTTTATTCTTTTTATATTTTGTCTTTATGCTTTTTATTTTTAAATAGATATTACATAGCTTTGATAATTGTGATAAGGGGACTTCAAAAAGTTTATTAGCAAATGGAATGAAAAGATAAAAATATAAAACATAAACTTTATCAACATAAGCTCTATCAAATTCCAGCTCTTTTGTAAGTGATGATACCAGCCATTTAGTCCATCCTTAAAGAACTGTGGGTCCTGGGAATTTAACCATGTCACTGCAATTTTTTTCACATAATTAACTGGAGAAAAATCTGTTCCCTCTAAAATTAGGAAACAAAAAGAAGTCAGAGGGAGCCAAATCAGAATCATTAGATGCCTAATGATTCCCAAGGAAACTCACAAAATTGGCCTTGTTTGTTGAGAAGAATTGGCAGGAGCATTATCACAGTGGAGGACTCTGGTGAAGCTTTCCCGAGTGTTTTACTCCTAAATCTTTGGCTGACTTTCTTAAAACAGTCTCATAAATAAGCAGATGTTATTATTCTTTGTCCTTCCCCCACCAGAAAATCAACAAGCAAAATGCCTTGAGCACCCCAAAAAACTGTTGCCATGACCTTAGCTCTTGATGAGTCTGCTTTTGCTGTGACTGGGCTGCTTCCACCTCTTTGTAGCCATTAATTAGATTGTGCTTTGTCTTCAGGATTGTACTGGCAAAGCCTTTTTTCATCTCCTGTTACAATTCCTTGAAGCAACACTTAGAATCTTTATCCCACTTGTTTAAAATTTTCATTCAAAGCTGTGCCCATGTCTGCAGCTGATCTGGGTACAGTGGTTTTGGTACCCATCAAGTGAAAGTTTGCTCACCTTTAATTTTTGAGTCAGAATGGTGCAAGCTGAACCAACTGAGATGTCTATGTGTTTGCTGTTGTTTATGCAGTTAATCATTGGTCCTCTTCAATTAGGGCATGAACAAGGTTAATATTTTCTTTGCAAATCTGTGTAGATGATCTGCCACTGTGGGCTTCATCTTCATCATCTTGGCCCTTTGTAAACTTAGTTATCCATTGCATATTGCAGATTTCTCTGGGGAACTGCTTCCATAAACTTTTTTGTAAAGTGTCAGTGATTTCGCCATTCTTTCACCTAAGCTTCACCATAAGTTTTATGTTTGTTCTTGCTTCCATTTAAAGGTAGAATTCATGTTGCTCTGATAGGGGCTCTTTTCAAGCTGATGTCTTATACTTCTTAGTGCCTCAAACTTGATGCTACACAGACATGTTATAGCAAGTTAGTATGGGCTTGTTTTTGTGCAAAAAATTTTTGAAATTCATGCATGGTTTTATTATAATGTGCATTTTCTATAACTGTTTTGAAGACCTGCATATGTCTTAAATGAAGAACATCATTATTGCCTTTAAAATATATATTATATTATTTTTTATCCACTTGTTCTCTCACATATATATGTAACTATCAGTTTCTCAGGTTCTCTGTACTGTGGGGAAATTTAAATTGATACTATGTTTATAATATTTCTTATCAGTCGCTGAGGGTATCTCTTCATTTAGTCATGTCACCTTTTATTTCTCCCATTTCAACTATAAAAATTTTTGCATATATCTGTCCTGTCCTATATATAGAAAGCAGGGGTCCAGATGAGATATGTACTTTGTGAAAGTATACTTAGTTATTTTAATATTAAGGAAGACCTAGAATTAAGACTTTCTTTCTTTCCTTTCTTTGCCTTTCTCTCTCTCTCTCTTTCTTTTCTCTCTCTTTCCTTTCTTTCTTTTTTCTTCCTCCCTCCCCCTCTTTCTTTTTTCTTTCTTTTTCTCTTCTCTTTCTCTCTTTTTCTTTTCTTTTTAGATGGAGTCTGGCTCTGCCACCCAGGCTGGAGTGCATCGGTGAGATCTTTGCTCACTGAAACCTCTGCCTCCCGGGTTCAAGCAATTCTCCTGCCTCAGCTTCCTGAGTAACTGGGATTACAGGCACCCACCCCCACACCTGGCTCATTTTTGTATTTTTAGTAGAGACAGGTTTTCACCATGTTGGCCAGGCTGGTCTCTAACTCCTGACCTCAGGTGATCCTCTCGCCTCAACCTCCCAAAATGTTGGGATTACAGGCATGAGTCACCATGCCCAGCCCAGGCTTTCTTTTTTAATCCAGTTTTAATCCAGTGTTTTTTCTAGTATATCCCACTGCTTTTATTTGCTAATAAGTTACGTACACACATATATATATAAAACGTGTGTGTGTATGTTTTATTTTATATATATAAACATATATATATGTTTGTTTTATATATGTAAACGTGTGTGTGTGTGTGTGTGTGTGTGTGTGTGTGTTTTAATTGGGCTGCTATAAAAGAATACCATAGATTGGGTGACTAAAACAACATGTTTTATTTCTCACAGTTCTGGAGGCTGGCAGGTATGAGATGAGGGTGCCAGAGGATTGGGTGTCTAAGGAAGACCATGTCGTGGTTCATAGATGAGAGCTTTTCACTGTGTCTTCACATGGTGGAAAGGGGGTTAGAGAGCTCTCAGGGGTCTCTTTTATGAGGGCACAGATTGCGTTCATGAGGCTCCACCCTCAGCACCTGATTACCTTCCAAAACTCCCACCTCCTAATACAGTTCCAGTGAAGGTTAGGATTTCATATATTTGTTTTGCGAGGCAGAAGCATTCAACCCCTAACGATGTTATATATGACTTATATATGTAACTTAGCAGATAATATGTGTACATATTTAAATGTGAATATAAATATTTCTGGGATTCATTTTTACTAGGGTTTAGGAATAAACCTTATTTGTTTTTAAATGACTCGGCTAAAAGCATATCTTTCTTAAATTTTGGAGAAATAAATAAGTAATGAAACTGCCGTTAAACATTGGAAGGAATTCTCATGTAAATTACTGCTGCAAAATTCCGTTTTGAAATCAGTTTTTTAATAACTTCCCTTATTTCTTCTGTATACTTATATCAATTTTAGTTTTATATCATAGTTTTCTATTTCTACTTAATACTCTCCAAACATATAACTGAATACTAGTTTCAGACCTGTAAAAATGTGGTATTATTTTTATTAGACTAATTTGTGTTTTCTTAATTTTATGATTAAGCTTTTGGATTATCATATTGGTTTTGAGAGAGAGAGATTGATTTTTTTAATCCACTCATTTTTAAATTTCCATTTTGTTTCTAGTTTCCTTTAACTTAGTTTGTTTTATAGGTTTTCTTAATAGTTTAACGTAACACATTTGTTTTATTAGAATAGTTCGATATTAGTGTTCTGGAATTAGAGATTTGATCGCATTCCCTAAATTGAAATTTGGCCTAAATTTCTTTTTCTGTTTTACTTGAGAGTGTTTAGGGAGCCTGAAGAAGGTTTTATTAAATGTTCGTTGTGATGTGTCTTAATTATCTGGTTATGATTAATCTTATATCCCTTAATAAAATGAGCATGGGGCCTCCTCTGTCTGAGTCTGTGGCCCTTGTCCTCTGCCTGGCAGAAGCCCAGATGTTTAGGGGTCACCCCTGGAGGCCACTGCTGGGATGAATTCTGGCCCCTCCACTCTGGCCGACCCTTCACCTCTTTAAACCTTGCTTCCCTCCTCAGTGAGATGGGGACCCCAGTGGTACCTTGGCACACACGGTTGAGCTGTTAGGATTCAGTGAGGGAACCCAGAAGGTGCATGCAGCACAAGGCTGGGAGTGAGTGCCCAGTCGTTGGCTGTAATGACTGCGGCACTGCTGTGTGACTATTCTTAGGGCTGCAGCTCTCAAGGTGAAAGCAACAGAGCTTGCCGGGCATTGAGGAAGATCCAGATGTGAGACCAGGCAGATACATAGCAGATGCAGAGGTAACTGGACCTTGCAAACCATAAAAACAGGGCTACTGGAACACAAAGAATCGTGAGCGACCCCACAGCTGGGAAAGATTACCGAGAAGTGGGGCTGTTTGGGCTGGTTCTTGAAGCGTCAGTAGGAATTTTCAGCCAGAGGTAAGGGAATGGGGATGAGCCTGCATTGAAGCCGATTGGAGAAAAAGCCACATATACTGAGGAGATTTGAGCTCAGTAGGGCTGGCAGATAGAGTAGGGTGACCTGGGAAGCAACAGATCATTCTGTTTTGTTTCTCAGTCCCACCAGTGACTCTCCTTTCTCATAGAGGAGTTTAGCTTTTTCACTCATATTTGAGTTCATGATGCATGTGTATTTTTTTCCATTGCCTTTTGGATTTGTATTTATTGTTCCTATTTGTGTCTGTTTCTGCTTACATATTTTTGGGCAGACTTTTTGTTAGTATCAGGTTAAAAGATAATCTTTACCTGTTTTTGTGGCATGGTAAACATTGGTTTCACATGTCTATGCAGTGCACACGCCAGTTATCTTTTGTTTCTTTCTTTTCTCATGCTAATATCTATATGGGGAACTACCATTGAGGGGTGGCACAGAGGTTAATTTTAGGAAACACTCTTCTTACTTTTACCTACTCCTTGTCCCAGACTTTTCTATGAAATTTTATGTTTTCTCATAGTATCATATCAGATACCTATTAGCTTTTCTTTATGATTTGGGGTTATAAATGTTCAGGCACACTGGCTCCTTAAATCTGTGCATTTCTTCCTTTGTTAAGTGGAATAGTCTTCATTTCCCTGTGGTTTCTTTTAGAGCAGCAGTCCTCAGTCTTTTTGGCACCAGGACTGGTTTTGTGGAAAACAGTTTTTCCACAGATGAGGAGAAGGGGATGGTTTCAGAATGATTCAAGCACATTACATTTATTGTTCATTTTATTTCTGTTATTATGTTATAATATATAATGAAACAATTATTTAACTCACCATAACATACAATCAGTGAGAGCCCTGAGCTTGTTTTCCTGCAACTAGATTGTCCCATCTGGAGGTGATGGGAGACAGTGACAGATCATCAGGCATTAGATTCTCATAAGGAGTGCACAACCCAGATTCCTCTCAAGCACAGTTCACAATAGTGTTCCTGCTCCTGTGAGAATCTAATGCTGCTGCTGATCTGACACGAGGCGGAGCTCAGGTGGTAATGTGAGTGGTGGAGAGCAGCTGTAAGTACAGATGACCTTCACTTGCTCGCCTGACGCTCACCTCCTGCTGTGTGGCCTGGCCTTCTGGGGATGCATATTAGGTCTTCTCCTTTGACTTTTACTGTACCAGTTTGTGGCCTGAGGGTTGGGGACCCCTGTTTTAGAGAACGTAGCTGGGGATTTATTGACATAGGGCTTCTGAGCTTCAGTTTTTAGTGTGTGGCATTGTAGAGAGAACATTGGACTAGAAGTCTGTGGAGCTGATTTCTGGTTTTGGCTCTGCCATAAACAGTAAAACTGTATTTCCTAATGGTTGCTTTCATGTCAGGCAGTTTGAAAGAGCTGGGAGACCTCAAGCCAGTGGGCCTTCTCTGGTATTCTTTTTATTCAGCTGGAATGTTAGGGGGTGGAATGAGTCGGTTTTCTGAAGCACTGGCCCAGGATCACTGATTTGATGGTCTGTTAGTACATGTCCCATGAAAAGAGGTTCTGTGTCGGGTTGATTGGGATATCCTGGGACTTCTCCCAGACTTTCATTTTGCACTGTGATTCACAAAGGGGAAGATAAGAGTATGCAGGTATGCCGTGTTTAACCAGCTTACTTGACCAGGAAAATTCCTATTTATACTGTAGCCTGTGAGACTAGAAGCATTCAGTAGAACATACTTTTGGGAAGCAGTAGGCTAGATAATTTGTGAGATCTCTTCCAGCTTTCAAATGTTATGGTTCTGCGAATATACTAAAAACCATTTACTTCTGTACTTGAAAAGCATGAATTTTCTGGTTTGTGAATTACATCTCAGTAAAGCTGGTTGCAAAATCTTCAAAACTACCTGGAATTATTTCTGCTTTATACAACTTGACTTTAATTCTTCATTTAAAAAAGAAATCCACATAGCAGCTTGCCAATTGAACACCCTTTATACAGAGTGTCTTTCAGGTAGAGGAAACTGAATGTCACTTTGCTGGTTATAACTTTGGTTTGTTTCTCTCATACCAGTCTTGATGCATATTAGGTCTTCTTGACTTCCTAGGTTTATCTGTTTGTCTTGAGATGCTGTCTTCATTGGAGTGGCTGTGCTTGTAGGCTAGTGTATTCTGTATTTCTATGATTTTTATTTTTCTGAGTTAATTCTTTGAGTTATCTTCTTCGCTGTTATTTTTAATTCTTTGATAACATCTTTTACATAAGCACATTTCTTTTAAACTTACCGCTATGTTTCAAATACATTTTTTCCCATCATTTTAAAAGGCATTTTGGTGTAGTGGAGAGAGCACCACCAGGCTCATCTCAAAATGGGCTCCTCAACTTTCAACTTACTGGCCCAGCCCAGCTTTCTGAGCCTGTCCCCTCATCTGTAAAAAATCAGGCAGTACCTCCCTTCAGGAGAAGATGTCAGTCTTCAGTAATGCAGCCTGGGAAAGGTGAAGCACTAAGCACAGCGTTAGTTTATCAAGTGTTCCTTTCCTATCTAGACAGAATCATGTCTGAGTTGTAATCCCACTATGAAGCACTTTCCATCACAAATGTCAGAATCCTGTCATAACTTCGAGAGACCAAGGAAATTTTGTAACTGGTGCATTATTTGTTTCCTCTACTATTAGTGGTGGATTCAGTTACATAATTCATTTTTCAAGGGGATTGCTATTCATTCATGTGGAGGTGCTGAAAACATAACTACTCTATCCGCTATTTGTACATAATCAAGTATTTATTGCCTATAATGTAAAGGGCCTTCTGGGGATGAAAATTCCTTGTCCACAAGAAACATGCAATTCAGTTATAAAGAAAGCAGGATGCATACATGAAAACTTAAGAAAAAGAAAGTGCCAAGTAAATGTGTGGCCACTGTGGGAGATGATTGGAGAGGTGGGGACCATCACTAGGATGAGGAGGCTGTGGAGCAGGGAGATCTGCGGTGCTGGCTTGGGAGTCAGACTGAGCAGATTCCACCTCAAAGGCTGTGTGGCCTTCAGTGAAGCCTGGAGATTGTACACCTGGCCCACAAGGAAGGTTTGCCATCTTACCAGGCACAGGGCTCCTCCTGTGGTGATGATGAGACCAGGGTAAGCTTACTAAAGCAGCTTTGTTTAAAGGCTCTTTACCTAGGCTGGTGTGGTGGCTCATGCCTATAATCCCACCACTTTGGGAAGCCAAGGTGGGAGGATTACTTGAGCCCAGGAGTTCAAGACCAGCCTGGGCAACATGGCAAAACCCCGTCACTACAAAAAATACAAAAATTAGCGAGGTGTGACATGCATGTAGTCTTACCTACTCGGCAGGCTGAGGTGAGAGGATCTCTGGAGCCTGGGAGGCAAAGGTTGCAGTGAACCATGATCGTGTCACTGCACTCCAACCTGGGCAACAGAATGAGACCCTTTCTGGGAAGAAAAAAAGAAAGAAAAGAATAAAAGGCCCTTTACTTAGCCTCTTCTTGCTCCACATCAGATTGTTAATTTCCAATTGCCTCATTCTATCTAAATAAGTCATATTCATTTGAGAATGTGGTAAAATACAAAAGTATGTCAAGGTACAGGTAAACATCTTGCATTCCAGAAATAGATACTATTTATATTTGCTCAATACCTGAGTATTGACTATATCAGGTGGAGATCTACATCTTCTAAGTAGTCATTCACAATAGGCACTGGAAGTGTTCTTTTGTCAGAAATTTGTATAGACCATGACAGGACGAATGGAGATGTGCAGAACATCCTTGTGGTGTTAAAATCTGTGTGTAATTTACTAACCTGCAGTTGGTCTGCATGGCCAGCAGTAACAAACAGTATGCATGTGGCCTGATTGTTCTGGTTCTTTGAACTCACTCAACTCCCCTGCCTTGTCTCCTAGGGCATGTATCTCAAGGTCAGTATCAGCTTTTATGTGCTATATGTATCCCTTCACCCGTCATGTTGTTGACTTTTTTTTTTTTTTTTTTTTTTTTGAGATGGAGTCTCACTCTGTCGCTCAGTCTGGAGTGCAGTGTTGCAATCTCAGCTCACTGCAACCTCTGCTGCCCCGGTTCAAGCAATTCTCCTGCCTTAGCCTCCCAAGTAGCTGGGATTACAGGCACCTGCCACCATACCCGGCTAATTTTTGTATTTTCAGGAGAGACAGGGTTTTGCCATCTTGGTTAGACTGATCTTGAACTCCTGACCTGGTGATCCACCTGCCTCGGCCTCCCAAAGTGCTGGAATTACAGGCGTGAGCCACCATGCCTGGTCACTTTCTTATACTATATGGAGTTTTATTAATGAATTAGGAATTTCAGAGGCCCCTTATTTCTACCCTTTCCACCCTGCCCTCCTCCTGCCCTAATCCCAGCCAACAATGGTTGCATCATCCTGACACCTGCTTTTACTCTTCTTGCCCTGCAGTCTGCCCTGACATATCTGTCAAAATAACTTCATTAGTAAAATTTAGGTTACATCATGTCATGACTGTATAAAACCCTTAAATAACTTCCCGTCCCATTCAGTGTGAAATCCTAAATTCTCTCTCTCTCCCTTCTTTTTTTTTTTTTTTTTTTTTTTTTTTGAGATGGAGTCTTGTTCTTCACCCAGGCTGGAATACAGTGGTGCCATCTCGGCTCATTGCAACCTTCACCTTCTGGGTTCAGGCAATGCTCTTGCCTCAGCCTCTCAAGTAGCTGGGATTACAGGCGCCTGCTACCACGCCCAGCTGATTTTTGTGTTTTTAGTAGAGACTGGGTTTCACCATGTTGACCAGGCTGGTCTTGAACTCCTGACCTCAAGCGATCCACCCACCTCGGCCTCCCAAAGTGCTGGGACTATAGGCATGAGCCACCATGCCTGGCCCAAAATCTCAAATTCTTATAATGGTCATCAGGGCCCTACATGGACTGACCCCCTGTTGCCTCTGCAGCCTCCTCGCCCACCCCCTGGGATTACTCCCACTCTACCCGTGCCCCACTGGCCTCCTTCCTTCCTTAAATGCACAGGGCATAGGGCTGCCTCAGGGCTTTTGTGCTTTCTGGGCCCTGCCTAGGACATTTTTACCTTTGATACCTGCTTTCACCAGTTCCTCGCTTCCTTGAGTTTGTTCAGAGTCACCTCCCAGGGAGACCACCCACCTCATTCCTGCCCAGAGACTTCTTCTGTCGGAACACTCTGCATAAAAGGGTTTCCTTATTTGTTTATTGTCTGCTCCTCCCCATTAGAATGAGACCATAAGCTCCACAAGGACAGAGTCTTCGTGTCACTGCTTTATCTCAAATGCCTAGACCAGGGCCCAGCAGTTAGAGAGCAGGGTGTGTGCGTGTGTGTGTGTGTGTGTGGTGTGGAATGTATGTGTGAGTGTGTGTGTGTGTGAGAGATGAATCAATACAAAGTACAGTCTCTCCTTGTCCTCTCACTGTGCTGTGATGATGGTTATGTTTCTACAGCTCCTGAACTTTTGTCAGAATGGGAGCAGCCATATTTACAGCATGTGGAAACAGTTCCCTAAGTATGCAAAATTCATGAATTCCACATCCCCAAGAGTATTAAAAGCTCCATCTCCTCCATCAAGGACTTTCTAAACATAACTCTGAAACCAAAGCATATTAAGGAAAAGATTGATAAAATTGATCAAAAGAGTGATAGAATTGACATAAAAATAACTTCTGTATTATAAAAATATCATAAGCAAAGTACACACGTACACACACACACACATGCACACACATACACACCCCTGGATGCTAACCTGTTAAAGGTTAGCATCTTTAATACAAAGAGTTCTTTCAAAATTAGGACATAATGGAAGGATAAATAAAACCACAGAAAAAGAAAAAAGCCAAAACACCTAAGCTGGGAAATACAAATTATCAGTAACATATGAACCTCTTGAAAATCCAGAAAAATGCAAATTAAAACAGCTTGGAAAAAATGGTTGGCTAATATGGAAAACATTCAGTGTGAATAAAAGATAGAGGGAAATTGCGCCTTGACAAACTGTTGGTACATATGGAAAATTGATAAAATCTTTATGGCTGGTGATCTTGTATGTATACAAATTACTGTTATAATTTGCCAACATAAGAGGGAAATAAATGTACTATATAGGCATGCATATAAGAAATACATATGTGCACACGCACACACATACACTTGCAGGCAAGTAGCACACTGGCCCACCTTTGTCACCTGTGAGAACTCCAAGGGTGGCTTCTGAGTGGGGTGTGGGGAGCATTGTGACTTGCCTCACTTGAGTCAGATGCTCACCCTGGCCCTTACACCAGAGAAAGACACTTCTATGCCACCACATAGTGGTTTTATAAGGGGCTTCTCCCCATCTTTGCTCGGCACTTCTCTTGCCTGCTGCCATGTAAGATGTGCCTTTGTCGTCATTGCAAGGCCTCCCCAGCCATGTGGAACTGTGAGTCCATTAAACTTTTTTTTTTTGATTAATTATCCAGTCTCAAGTATTTCTTTATAGCAGTATGTAAATGGACTAATACACTAACAAACTTTTGTTTTTGAGACAGGGTCGCCCTCTGCCACGAAGGTGGGAGTGCAGTGGTACAATCATGGCTCATTGCAGCCTCGACCTCCTGGGGTCAGGCGATCCTCCCATCACAGCCTCCCAAGTAGCTGGGGCTACAGGCATGCACCATCACACCCGCCTAATTTTTTGTGTTTACTTTGTAGAGATGAGGTTTCACCATGTTGCTTAGGCTCTACCAGGCTTTTTGCTTACTAGTTACTTAAAACATTTTAAAATAGAATGTGCTTAGGTTTTACAAACTGCAAACATATTTATCTAACAGACTTGAACATTCTCAAAGGCAAATGCACATCAAAGCTATAGAAGCGGGGAGCAAGGGACTATTGTGTTCTGTGATTTGTCTCTGCAACAGTCACCTCCTGTCTGACATTTAACCCAACAGATTGAAGTGACACCAACATTATTTTAATGTCGGAAGACAGGGCTCTGAACTGAGAACTTTGTGCATGTGAGCTTTTTGTCACTTAACCTTAAATATGATTTGGAGGTGGCCCAGAGGAAATTGCTTCCTTGGGAAGCAGAATCTTGTGTTGCAGATTCAGGGAAGGCTGGAACTTGGCATCCCTTTGGCAATACAGTCTGGGCCAAATCCCGAAAAGAACTCGGCCTTGTTTCCGTTTCTACCCTTTTTGCAGCTCTAGAAATGGAACCTTTTGCTGGGTAGCTGAGTTCAGCAAGTCCTCTTTGTTAGGTATTGCTGGGGAACATTGGTAGACCCCAGGCCTCAGGTGTTGACTCTGAAAATCATTCAGACTTTTTTGTGTCTTTATATTTATATGTTGAGATCTTTATAAAGGGCTTTAAAAGTGTATTCGTGTGGAAATATCAAGAATAACTTGAATTTTTAAATTGTGTGGAAAATGTCACCTGTCGTCACTCCATCCCTTTATAGTACATGGTTTATTTATCTTTGTCCCTTCTCTTGCCACAGAACATGCATGCATGTGTTTGGATATTGCAAGAGTACATTCCTGTGTATTTATGATAGAATCTTAACTTCAACAGATCTTAATTATGCCTGTTAGAAAAAAATCTGGAATTTCTCTTAGTGAGTCTGAAACAATGGGTGGGAAATTTAATTGCCATTTACTGTGAGCTTGTGTTCAGAATGTAGGAAAACAATATTGTGGATTATTTCCCACCACTATTAACAGGTGACACTTATTTTTAAAGACAAGATACCTTTCCTAAGAGTATTATACTTATATGAAATTTATTTCAGCATCCCAGCTGGGTGCTGTGGCTCATGCGTGTAATCCCAGTGCTTTGGGAGGCCAACGCAGGAGGACCACCTGAGGCCAGGAGTTTGTGAACAGCCTGGGAAACATTTGGCAAGACTCCCATCTCTACAAAAAAAAAAAAAAAAAAAAAAAAAAGTTAAAAAAATTAGCTGGGTTGATGGCGTGCACTTATATAGTCCCAGCTACTAAACAGGCTGAAGTGGGAGGATTCCTTGAGCCCGGAAGTTCAAGGCACTCTAGCCTGGGTGACAGAGCAAGACCCTGTCTCAAATAATAATAATAATTAAAGAAACTTAAAACTTAAAAAAAAAATTTCAACATCCCCTGAGAATATAAACAAAGCAAATTATTTCCTAAGGTTCAAACTTGTGTTGATTATAAAGTTGGCACTAGAAATGGATAGTGTTGTCTAAAGCCTAATATTCTTTGCTATACTCTGTGGCCATTACGAAAAAAATTTAAATTATGGCGATTTAAACACTTAATTATTCTGTTGAAATGCATGGCTTTAAAATGGGAACTAGTTATTTACATAGTTCCAGAGCATAGGAAATATGAAAATATTTTCAGCTGGTTCTCTAAGTCTGGCATTATCCTGATAACCAGAGTAAACAGTAAATGAAAAATGATTAATCATGTATTCCCAATATAGAAATTCTAAATAAGCTGGGTGCAGTGGCTCATACCTGTAATCCCAGCACTTTGGGAGGTCGGGGCAGGCAGATCACCTGAGATCGGGAGTTCGAGACCAGCCTGGCCAACATGGTGAAACCCCATCTCTACTAAAAATTAAAAAAAATTAGCTGGGTCTGGTGATGTACACCTGTAATCCCAGCTAATCGGTAGGCTGAGGCATGAGAATCACTTGAACCTGGGAGGCAGAGATTGCAATGAGCTGAGATCGCCCCATTGCACTCCAGCCTGGGCAACAGAGTAGGACTCTGTCTCCAAAAAAAGAAAAAGAAAGAAGCAAAAGAAATTCTAAATAAATATTAGCAAATTAAATCCAACATTGTAATTTTTAAATGCTATATTATGACCTAATAGGACTTACTCCAAAAAGGCAGGAATGGTTCAGCGTCAGGTCATGTATTCCTGTTAATCCCTGCATTGAGGAAATAATTGATAAAACCATACAGTCTTATCAATGGTATTTAATAAAATGTACTACTGAATCCAGAATTTTTTTAAAAAAACAAACTGTTAGTAAACTACTAATAGAAAGGAAATTTCTCTATTTAGTAAAAAATGGCATCTACTTGCAGCAAGCTTTATTAAATGGTGAAACCATATTTAATGGTGGGCTCATTAAAGGCAGCAATGCAGTGTGTATTATAAGTCACTATTTTAACGGTCTGAGCCAATTAAAAAATTTGTTGTAGAAGAAGAGACAGTACTGTCATTTGCAAATTATTTTAATGTCTCCATGGAAAATCTAAGAAAATTAAATATATGTATAAAAGAACTCATAAGAGGATGATACTGTGACATACACAAAATCAACTTGCAAAAATCCAGTTTTCCTACTTACTTACCAGCAACACTCACTTAGAGAATGAAATGGAGCAACGAATCCCTCTTACAGTTTCTAGAAGAACTAGAAAATGCCTAGGAATACACCTACAAGAGGGCAGCTGGAATATCTGGAAAAGCATGCTCTGTCTAGTAACCATGCCATGGCTGCAGAGTATGCTGATGTTAAATTTGTCAATAAATATGCTCTACTTAATTTGGCAAAGGTTTCTGTTTTTTGTTCTTCGCGGTTTTTTTGTTTGTTTTTTTTTTTTGGAAGCATATAAAGCTAGCCAATATTGTTTTTCATTTTACTCATTCTCATTTTAATGGTTTTTGTGACACAGTGTGTCCAGATACGTTCATGAGACAAAAGCCTATATATGGTACTAAGTCAGTCCTGGCCTAACGTTTGTACCAGTCCATTTTCTTTATGGTTTCGAGGTCAGAGTATCTGTATTTCTTTAAAATTGAACTGTGAATCAAGTATCCAATTGAAGATAATTCTTTCATTCTTTCTCTGGTCCATGATGAATCTCTCTCTCTCCCTTTTTTTTTTTTTTTTTTTTTTTTGAGGCAGAGTCTTGCTCTGTCGCCCAGGCTAGAGTGCAGTGGCGTGATCTCAGCTCACTGCAACATCCATCTTTCGGGCTCAAGTGATTCTCTTGCCTCAGCCTCCCGAGTAGCTTGGACTATAGGCATGTGCCATCACACGAGATAACATTGTTATCCAAGATGGTCTCTATCTCCTGCCCTCGTGATCCACCCACCTTGGCCTCCCAAAGTGCTGGGAGTATAGAGGTGAGCCACTGCACCCAGCCCATGGTGGATATCTTAATTTTTCATATCAAAACTCACAGAGGCCAGGTGTGGTGGCTCATGCCTGTAATCCCAGCATTTTTGGATGCAGAGGCAGGCAGATTGCAAGGTCAGGAGTTTGAGACCAGCCTGGCCAATATGGTGAAACCTCATCTCTACCAAAACTACAAAAATTAGCCAGGTGTGGTAGTGTGTGCCTATAGTCCCAGCTACTTGGGAGACAGAGGCAGAAGAATTGCTTGAACCCAGGAGGCAGAGGTTGCAGTGAGCCAAGATCGTACCACTGACTCTAGCCTGGGAAACAGAGTGAGACTTTTAACTCAAAAGAAAAAAAACAAAAACTCTCACAGATCATTTTTTTTGTTTAAATTTTTTTGGTGAGACTGGGCATGGTGGCTTATGTTTGTAATCCCAGGACTTTGAGAGGCCAAGGGGAGAGGATCATCTGACTCCAGGAGTTTGGGACCAGCCTGGACAATGTAGTGAGACCCCTGCCTACAAAATATAAATTTAAAAACATATTTAGTAATACGCAGTAGCGCATGCCCATAGTCCCAGCTACTTAGGAGTCTGAGATGGGAGTATCGCTTGAGCTTGGGAGATTGAGGCAGCAGTGAGCCATGAATGTACCACTGCACTCCAGCCTGGGAGACAGAGCGAGACCCTGTCTTAAAAAAAAAAATTACTTGGTGAAAAATAAGGGTAAATCTGTTTCAGCTGTGTTAATGGCTGTTCATAATTCTTCACTGAATGATCAGGATAGAACTTGAATCAATTCTGCAGTTCTGCATGCTCCTGGGATAATGCCACTGAGCTCCACAACCTGGTCTCAGTCAGTGCTTTCAAGCCCTCTGGAGGCTGCAGGGAGATTCCTTCCTTGCCTCTTCCAGCCTCTGGTGGCTGCTGCCTTCCTTGACTTGTGGCAGTATTGCTCCAGACTCTGCCTCCACGGTTTACAATGTCTCCTTCTTTCCTGTGTGTGTCACATTGAAGGATACCTGTGATTGTATTTAGGGCCAACCTGGCTAATCCAGGATAATCTCTCTCATCTGAAGATCCGTGACTAAATCACATTTATGTACATGTTCCCCCAAGAAAGCACACTTTAGAGGCAATCAGGGAAGAATTTTGAATACTAGTCAGTTGCTACCTTGTTGACCTTGACCAAGCTCCTTCTTTGAACTTTACTTTCTTCATCTGCAAATGGAATTAATACATGCCTATCTCAGAGCATTTGAAAGGGTCCCGAGAAATGATGTTGATTGAAATACTACCTGAATTTATTTTTTCTTTACTTGGATTCAAAGCTTTGTTTGGACTCATCTTTGTATCTTTAGAGCCTGTCCCTGGCACATAGAGGTTGCCCAGTAAATGTTTCCTGTCTAATTTTCTGTCCTCTGAAGGACAGCCTGCTATTGTACTGTCATGTACTGTGGGGGACAGTGGGGGACAGCCCGGTGGTGATGGCCCATCCAGAAACATTCTGTATGTGAGAGCTATGTCATTAATTAACCAAAGTGAGAGAGATGTGTGCAAAGCTGAGTCTGTAATGCTGTGGTTTCTGTATAAATATGCTAAATGGAGTGCATATCTGATTCAGGAAAAGAACTGTTGATCCCAAAAGGGGGAAATTAGACATGGAGAGTGACATGAGTGCCTAGATATCTAAACACGTATTCATGCACACATGCATGCATCATAAAGGATTATTTTTTAACCTTGGTGTTTTGTATTTGGGCTGTGTGTTAACAGTCAGTGTCAATGTCTGCCATCTGAGCTGTGGGCGATTCCCATGGCTGTGAGGTTTCTTCCAACTGACGTTGTTACTGAGAACAGGAATTAGTGATGTGGTGATGCGTGTCTTCTGTGGCTACCTGGTCAGCATTCATAAATGGTGGTAATGGATTGAATGCTGCAGTTTCAACCTTCCTGACAACAGAGGTGAGTGTTACTCTGGGGCTTGAATAGCTATTGATCCAGCTGGGCCTTGGTTAATGAGTCATTTGGCTTACAGTGTTCCTGAGTCACAGGCTGTCCTGAAGATCACCTGCTGACTCATTGGCGCCCTTGCTTGCCCAAGGCCTCCTGCAGTGACGTGCAGAGGAAAGGAGCCCAGGTCTGCGGGTGGGGGACCGTCCTCTGAGAAGCCTGCAGCTTCTCCTCCAGGACTTTTCAGAACCCTTCTGCCCCACCTGGCTGGCTGTGGAGAGAAGGGCAGCTGGGAGCGTTGGAGAGGGAGGGAACTTAGAGAAGCAGTAGGAGGCACACTCGGAAGCCCGGGGAAGGAAGTCCACCTCCCTGCCAATGTAGGGCAGTAAGAGGAGCCCTGGCACCAGCAGAGCAAGAAAGAAATGCTCTGAGACCACACGCACCATTCAGAATAAGCTGTCAGGTGATCTGGGTGTTTAATACTTACTTATTAATGATATGTGACATTTAGAATTTCTCGATGCCTATTTAAGATTGAACTAACCCTTTGAATCCTGGTGATGCTTTTGAGCTGCTCCTCTCAGGTGCTTGTGGCATCATGCTGGCAGACTCTGAGCAAGATCTTTAGAGGAATGAAAAACGAAAGGTATTTAAGTAGCAGTAAGTAGAGCAGACATTTGAGAGTTTGCTGGGTTCCAGTGTTATGTGAATGCAAATTTTGGAAATGTAATCTGGATCTTCGGAGAATTTCTAAAGTGTTGGGAGAGGAGATTTGATGACCAGAAGCAATTAGAGAACAGCATTCTAGGGTATAGAAGCAAACTAGTGGCCCGGCGCAGTGGCTCATGCCTGTAATCCTAACACTTTGGGAGTCTGAGGCGGGTAGATCAGAAGGTCAGGAGTTCAACACCAGCCTGGCCAACATGGTGAAACCCCATCTCTACTAAAAATACAAAAATCAGCTGGGTGTGGTGGCGGGCGCCTGTAGTCCCAGCTACTCAGGAGGCTGAGGCAGGATGATCGCTTGAACCCAAGAGGCGGAGATTGTAGTGAGCCGAGATTGATCGCACCACTGCACTCCAGCCTGGGCAACAGAGTGAGACTCTGCCTCAAAAAAAAAAAAAAAAAAAAAAGCAAACTAGCAAATGTATGGTGAAGAGCTCACTGAGGACTGGGCTAATGGGAGTGGCTTCGTGCATTCACTCAGAAGTGATTGAGAGACTTCTGAGCCAGGGTTGGGTGTACACAGGGATGAAATATAGTCCCTTCCCTTTCCACGCCTATGTGGTAGCAAGGAGCAAGATTCGCAAACGGTTAAATTACAACACATCCTACCGTACAAGTATGAGAGAATGCTGAGGGAGAAGGCAGGTGTGAGCTGAGCCCTTACCACCAGAGCAAAGGAGAGGGTCTCTGTGCTTAGGTCAGTTTCACAGCTGTGTGGGGACAAATTGGAGTATTTTCCTAGCAGTCTTTAAACCGCTGGCTTCCATACTGCCTAACCTGTTTAAAATAACTATGAAGGAAAAAGATGCATTTGAATTATGATGATTGTAATGTTATTGACAGATCTTAGCAGGTAACTGTTTTCCTTTTCTCCTTAGTGTCAAATCAACAGTGCCTTGACGTCTTTCCACACTGCTTTGGAACTTGCAGTAGATCAGAGAGAAATTCAGCATGTCTGTCTGTATGAAATTGGTAAATATGAATGTCTGTCCAGCCTCTTGTTAGGAAGTAGTATTGATGGGTATTTTAGCATTCATGTCATTCGGTGTGTGTCTGCAAAATGCTTGGTGCCTTCTGTAGTAAGGACTTCAATTATTACCGTAGTACATGCAGTGATATTTCTCTCTCTGATTCTCATTACTTCTTTATAACATTTTTTTCTTCATAGCATTTTGATTTTAGGATAATAGTAATATTAAATGAATTGATTAAATGACTATAAATACCTTATTGGGCTGCACATTAGAATTCAAAACTTTGTTCCTCCTTCCCACCAATATTTACTTGAGAAGAAAAATAGGAGACAGTATCAAGTCCCAGTGTTTTTCACCAACTAGCTCTGAGATCTTAGATACGTTGCCCAAACCTTCCTAGCCACATAGTTGCCATTGAAGTTAAAGGCCCTCCCCTTGTGGCAGCTGTTAGGTTTAGATGACATGACATGTGAAGCCTCGTGCATGGGGCCTGGCACGGAAAGCCCTCCATACATGTTAGCTGCCACCTTCTGCTTCTCCCTTACGGGAGAGGCAGTCACAAACACACCTGGAGGTATTGATCTGCCTAAGACTTTCCCCTTTCTCCTCCAAAATTGTTGCTATGGGTCGTTGCTGACTGCGCTAAAACTCTGATCCTCTTACATTAGTAATTGCAAAATCCTTCTGTGTAACAGTTTCTCCATTGTGCTGGGAGGAGTAAACACAACTTGGAACTTGAAACAAAAAAAATTTTAAATAAGGGACTGAGACTTTTCAGAGTTTCAGCTTAGCTAATGCTATAAGGTCACGTCATGTAGCATGTAAGAAAGGAATGACAGAGGCAAAGAGAAAGGAGAATTGATGAGATAGTGACGAGACTCCAAAGGGAAATTGAGACTTAAAAAGCCTTCTGCAGAGGGGCAAGGAATTGGAGACAGAATGCTCAAGGAAGCAGTTGACACCTCTCAGTTTGTGGGGGGCAAGACCCTGTGCTGCCTGCCACTTGCTTTGCCTGCTGTGGGCACAAGTGTCTTCCTGAATCCTTTTAAGAAAAACTGAAAAACCAAAATATTGCAAACTTCCCAGTAAACAATATTATGTTTTAAATGCCTGTTGTGGTCTGAAAAGAGGAAATGAAGTATAATCCAGTGGAAAATGTGTTTTTGTGTCATCTACATTCTGCTGGAGCTCTGCTTAGTAGCCATAATATAGAATGAAATGTGTTTCAAAGAACCTGAAGGAAAAAATGTAGCTTTGATGGCCTTTTGTTGGTGCATCATTTCAAGGCCTATGACAGGATAGAATGTTAGAGCAGAAGGAAGCTTAGAAATCATCCAACCCAGGCCTTAGGAAGGTTAACTGAGGAGCACATAGCGACTCAGGCTTCCAATTCAGGCTCAGAAGCTTGAGTTAGTACCTATTCCCGACTTATTCCTGACTTAATTCCTGAGTCAATACTTAATTCCATCTCTATTTTGTATTTAATTCAAATCTTACCCCAATTACACCTATAATCTCAGCCGTTTGGGAGGCTGAGCGGGACAGATTGCTTAAAGCCAGGAGTTCGAGACCAGCGTGGCCAACATGGTGAAACCGTCTTTACCAGAAATACAAAAATTAGCCAGGCCTGGTGGTGGGTGCCTGTAATTCCAGCTACTTAGGAGGCTGACGCAGGAGATTGGTTTCAACCCAGGAGGCAGAGGTTGCAGTGAGCTGAGATCCCACCACTGCATTCCAGCCTGGGTGACAGAGCGAGACTCCATTTCAAAAAAAAAAAAAAAAAAAAAAAAGCCCAAATTTTTACTCTGAACTATGTCAGCATCATATCCCATAGGATTTGACAGCAAATTTTCTGAATTGTGTATCTTGCCCACTCTTCCTCTCACAGTTTAAATGGCAAGTCTCAGTTTATACAATTAGTGGTATACTTGATAACAGAATTTTTTTTCAGGAGGCAATATCATGTAAAGGAAAGTGTGTTGGACTTGGATCCACAGTTCTTCCTTCTTCTTAGCTGCATGGCTTCAGCAAGTTAGACACCTCTTGATACCTTAGTTTTTTTTTTTTTTCTTTTTTTTTTTGAGTCAGGGTCTCACTCTGTCACCCAGGCTGGAGTGCAGTGGCGCAATCTCAGCTCACTGCAGCCCAGACCTTTCCGGCTCAGGTGATCCTCCTACCCCAGTCTCCCAAGTAGCTGGAATTACTACCATGTCTGACTAATTTTTTGTAGAGACAGTATTTTGCCATGTTGCCTAGGCTGGTCTTGATCTCTTGGGCTCAAGTGATCCTCCCACCTCAGCCTCACAAAGTGCTAGGATTACAGGCATAGGATTAGTCCTTGCTAATACAAGGACACTGTTAGCCACCTTTGCAAGACTGTCATAAGAATTAGAGAGCGTTATATGAAGTGCCTACCACAGCAGTGGTGCACATTAGGGGCTCAAATGATGGGAGTTACTGTGATGAAAACTGGGAATAAAATCCCTTACATTTTAGTTGCAGAAGTTCCTTACTAGGATGCCCATCTAACAGTGTTTTGATCCAGGAAGGTGGGGTTCTTTCTCTACCTGTGTGCTGAGGGAAGGTGAGCAAATACCTAATTTCTCATTGGCTTGCTCTCTAGATCTTAAGAAGTTTTGAGAATGAGTAGATCAAGCACAGTGGCTAACCCCTGTAATTCCAGCACTTTGGGAGGCTGATCATTTGAGGTCGGGAGTTCAAGACCAGCCTAGCCAACATGGTGAAACCCCATCTCTACTAAAAATACAAAAATTAGCAGAGTATGGTAGCAGGTGACTGTAATCCCAGATACCTGGGAGGCTGAGGCAGGAGAGTCGCTTGAACCCTGGGGGCAGAAGTTGCAGTGAGCTAAGATCGCACAATTACACTCCAGCCTGGGGGAAAGAGCGAAACTCCATCTCAAGAAAAATTCTAAAAAGAGTGAGTAGTAGTTACAGAGTTTGTAATCAAATGGTGTTGCTTCCGCTGTTTGTTATTGCACCTGTGTGTACTCTGGGAGAAGTACTGCTGTGCTTGGGTTAACGTCACATCCGTTAGGACGTAAGTGGGAGTGTCTTTGTAGAAATTTTATGCCATTCTCTTCTGTGCTGTTTCATTGGTTGTCTGACTGAAACCTAAGTGCATTGTCTAATTCAAACTTTACATTGAAAGTATTTAAGAGAAAAAATAATTTCTTAGGTTTTCAGGTTAAAGTTTTTACGCATTTCATAGAACATGCACTGAGAATGATCACAGTTTCAGAGACTCGTGGCTTAAATAAGGGTCATAGATAGAGCTCAGTACTTTACGGTCATGTGCTAAAAATATTTCTTTCATAGGTTGGTGCAGCATGATAGAGCTCAATTTCAAGGATGCGTTTGATTCCTTTGAGAGGCTAAAGAATGAGTCCAGGTGGTCCCAGTGCTATTATGCCTACTTGACTGCAGGTGAGTCGCCCATGGCCCCTCAGGCTCCCTCTCCCTGTTGTGAATTAGCTCACCTGACACGGGCAGACAGGAGAATGATGGCAGGAGGAAGCAAACATTGTGCCCTTCCACAGCCTTCCCCAGCATGCTCTTGTTTTTTGCAATCAAGTAAATAGCACTGGAACACTGTGTTCACTGACCCAGGGGAACACCCAGAAATTCAGTCATGTCCAGGATGCCTCTTTGCCACACGCTTCCCCTCTGGGCCTGGTTTAGTCCTGTTCTCTATCTTGGAAATGCATATTGTGAGGTCTTTCCAGTTATTGTACATTTTACCCTAAATGGCTTCAGCCTGTCTCTATTCCCTTACTTTTTATGCTATGTTTTTTATTTATTAGGATTCTGAAGAATTTTTAAGAATTGAACAGTCTTTTTTCATTGTGTTAATTTTTTTTTTGAGTCTGAGTCTTGCTCTGTTTCCCAGGTTGAAGTGCAGTGGCCTGATCACAGCTCACTCTAGCCTCAACCTCCCAGGCTCAAGCCATCCTCCTGCCTCAGCTTCCAGAGTAGCTGGGACTACAAGCATGCCCAACACTCCCAGCTAATGTTTGAAAAAAATTTTGTAGCAACAAGGTCTTACTGTGTTGCCCAGGCTGATCTCTGACTTCCTGGGCTCGAGCGATCCTCCTGCCTCAGCCTCCCAAAGCACTGGGATTATAGGCATGAGTCATGGAGCCTGGCCTGTGTTAATATTTTTGTTTGGTTAGTGCTCTGGTTACAAAGTTGCATAGGTTTGAGTCATCTGCTCCAACCTTGTTTTACCTCCTAACCCTATTATATTTACAGTGTGATATTTCAGATGCAAGGTATTTCAACATTGCATATCATTAATAACACCTGTATTCTGAGTTTTTTTTTTTTTTTTTGCCCTTGTATGAGGAGGTAGAGATGTGCTGCCACCTGGTGGCCAAAATAGTTGTCTGCATCCTTCAATACCTAAAGGGCCATGTGATTTAGAATTGTAGAGGTGTGGAATTGAAGAAAGTGAAGCTGTTGTACATTTTCTGCCTTTAAGCAACTTCATGTAAGCCTTCTCTGGTTTATGTAATGAACTCTTCTCATGCAGCCACATAAGAGATTCTTTTACTTAAAATTCAAGACTAATCCAAATCTTATTTTCAATACCTTCTTATTCTTAATGTTGAGATTTAATGAACCATCTTCCACTTCCATTCTTCCCTCTTAAGTGATCTATTTAAAATAAGATAGAAATGATTAACATTGGCCAATAAGTATATTCTGGATATCTTAAATTCCCTATAAAATTGCATCAGTTCATTAATAGTGCAAAGCCCCCTTGCATCCATATTCCACATTGCAGTCCCCGTCAGACATGCATGTTCTCATGGCTCTGTCCCTGAAGTTTGAATAAGCTTCTTTTTCATATACTGCATAATATGCTATTTCTCACACTTAAAGGGTTGTTGTATAAAATTTGACATCTCAGATGAAAGTAGCAGCTATTTGTTGAGTGACTCATTGTGTTTAATACGTTGAAGAGTTGATTAACCCAGATTGAATACCCCAGAGTAAAGAGGTCTGCACACAACTCAGCAGCCATTAGGGGTCATTGGACTGCATGGTCAATGGTGGACAGCTGTTTATTTTTTCATCTCTGCTGAGCCTCAGTTACGTAAATGTACAGTGTGGCTGTAGAGAGGAACATTTATTCCCCCAATATTTGGAAATCCCAGGATCATATTACAGATAGGAGAGGATAAGCATGAAAGATTCTGATCTCTGTTTCTGCATGGGGATTTTGTAGAGAGGGTAAGATATGGGTGAATAGCTCCTACAAACAGTACATGAGGCAGGGAAGGAGCACCCATCACACCATCATGTAGGAGCTGCCTTTTGGGCTGGCCGTGAGCTGGAGGAGATGGGCATTCAGGGGCCCCAGACACTGCCACTAGGGCTTAGTTCCCCAGCATGTGAATGTTTTGTGTGACTATGTCAATAGTTTTGTACTTTTAAAAGTTGTGGTAAAATATATAGCAACATTTACCATTTGAACTTTTTTTAGGTGTACATGTCAGTGACACCAGATACACTCACATTGTTATGCAAACATCACCACATCCATCTCTGGAACTTCTTCATCATCCCAAACTCGAACTCTACCCATTAAGCAGGAACTCCCCATTCACTTTTCCCCCAAGAACCTGGTTACCATGCTTCTGCTTTCTATTTCTGTGAATTTACATATTCTACCTATCTTGTGTGTAAGTGGAATATATTCATCCTTTTGTGTCCGGCTTATTTAGCATAATGGCTTCAGGGTTCATCCATGTTGTAACACGTGTCAGGATCTCCTTCCTTTTTTCAGGCTGAGTAATATTCCATAGTATGTATATGCCATATTGTTCATTCATTCATTGATGGACATTTGGGGTGTTTTTAGCTATTGTGTGGAGTGCTTACCTGGAACATTTGTATAAAGGTACCTGTTCCAGTCCCTGCTTTCGATACCTTTGGGTAGATACCTAGAAGTAGAATTGCTTGATCATATACCTCTACTACTCTTACAACTTTTCTGTAAGTTTGAAATTATATCAAAATTATAAGTTACCAAAAAAGATTAGAATATCACATATGGGATTGTGTATACTTAGTCTTAATGGAAGAGCCAGTCATCCTAAGCTCTGCTTAGGCCTCATGTTTTAGGATAAACCAGAGACTCCCATGCTTTTAAACATCTGCATCTTTTAAAGCAACTGTCTGGCCACGCGTGGTGGTTCACACCTGTAATCCCAGCACTTTGAGAGACTGAGGCAAGCAGATC
This sequence comes from Sapajus apella, assembly GCF_009761245.1. Taxonomy (NCBI): domain Eukaryota; kingdom Metazoa; phylum Chordata; class Mammalia; order Primates; family Cebidae; genus Sapajus; species Sapajus apella. The sequence goes on along the minus strand of NW_022436969.1, from coordinate 7,542,648 downwards.
ACCTGAGGTTGAGAGTTCAAGGCCAGCCTGACCAACATGGAAAAACCCCATCTCTACTAAAAATACAAAAAATTTAGCTGGGCATGGTGGCACATGCCTGTAATCCTAGCTACTCAGGAAGCTGAGGCAGGAGAATGGTTTGAACCTTGAACCCAGGAGGTGGAGGTTGCGGTGAGCCAAGGTTGTGCCATTGCACTCCAGCCTGGGCAACAAGAGCAAAACTCTGTCTCAAAAAAAAAAAAAAGCAACTATCTACTATAATTTTACTGCAAGAGAAATAGGTGGTATTTATTCTTCCAGGTCTGAGGTATGGATGTTTATAGACCTTTGGGGTGGTGGGTATACTGTTGCTGTTTATGACTGGCTTTAGTTATGTGACTCTATAAGAATGTTCTCAATAATCTGAGGATGATTTCAAGCTAGGGACAGCAAAAATATATTCTTTTTCACTGATTTGCTGTGTGACCTTAGGCAATGCTCAGCTTTTCCGTATCTTTGCATCCTCTGATCTAGAAAATGATGGGATTGGTTGCACAAGACAGCCACTGAGCTTCATTCTGGTTTAGAAATGTTACAGCTGCAATTGATGAGGTCATATGGGATTGGTGCACACTCCCCCATCTGGACCAGGGATACCCCAGTGACTAGGAAAGGAATTCTCCCTTCTTTTGAATATTGAGTCATGTCACTCTTAATCTCAGTAGGAATCGGGTGCCTTTCGCATAGCCTTTGCATCGTCAGCTCTCTCCGACCCTCGTATGTTGGACCCTTGGGCTCTGCCGATGGTAGCCTGTCCTGGTATGCACATGCCTGGGATAGGCAACTGCTTGACATGCCCAAATGCAAGTACGGGACCAACCTACTTTTAGGGGTGCTCAAGTAAAGAAGGGGGAACTAGGCACTGTGACTCACGCCTGTAATCCCAGCACTTTGGGAGACCAAGGTGGGCAGAGGCCAAGATGTTGAAACCCTGTCTCTACTAAAGATACAAAAATTAGCTGGGTATGGTGGTGTGTGCCTGTAGTCCCAGCTGCTCGGAAGGCTGATGCAGGAGAGTCACTTGAACTTGGGAGGTGGAGGTTGCAATGAGCTGAGATCGCACCGCTGCACTCCAGCCTAGCAACAGAGTGAGACTCCGTCTTTTCAAAAAAGAAGAAGAATGAACTAGCGAATCAACTTTAGTACATTCCAACTGGGGAGTGAAAAACCACATGTGAACTAACAAAAAATGGATAGAAATGGATTCAGCAGCATCAGAGCTGAGAGGAAAGGAAAGAGAGTGGTGGTAAAGTTTCAGGCAGGTGGTGGTGCTGCAGACAGTGTGAAGTTTGCAGAAGGGACAGAGAAGACACAGCAAAGGGAGGATCATTAAATCTTTGGGGCCTGAGGTGAGAAGAGGGTGTGCAGATGATCAGAATCTCACTCATTCCTCAAGATGCCGCTTGACTTCTCCTAGCTCCTTACAGCATCTGGTCACGCCAAAGAGAAATGATCCCTTGACTTTCTGAGCTTTCTAAAAAGCACATTAGTTCTCCTACCCTAACGACTCCTATCACTACGTACGTTGCAGCTTGTGGGGCCCCATGTGTGTGTGTGAGCAAGTGTGATCTCTTCCATTGAAATTTCATTTTCTTCAGGGTTCAAGCACATGTGTTTCTTCTTCACATTCTTGCTGGTGGCTTATAGGTAGTAGGCAGCCAAGGAGCATGGACAGGACAGGTTCATGACTTCCTAGCACAGGGAGATCCTCCTTCCACCTTGAAGCTGTCATGATCCTCCAGGCTCTTCATTGTTCTTTCTTAGGTTTCCATTTATTCCACTTTTGGAGCATGTGGGCTCTAACTAGGTTGTACACTGAGACCGTAGCTAAGGATTTTGTTATGTGAGAGCCTGTCTCCCCAACAAGAAGACAAAGACCACGGTTTTCCTCAAGTTCCCTCAAAGCTCCAGGAACACAGGCACTTGGAAAAGTGATCAGCAGGGTGGTGCAGTCCTTTGTGGAATAGTCTTTCTTTTTTGTTGAGACAGAGTCTCATTCTGTCCCCTAGGCTGGAGTACAGTGGCATCATCTCAGCTCACTGCAACCTCCACCTTCCAGGTTCAAGCGATTCTCCTGCCTCAGCCTCCTAAGTAGCTGGGATTACAGGCCTGTGCCACCATGCCTGGCTGATTTTTGTATTTTTAGCAGAGATGGGGTTTCGCCATGTTGGCTAGGCTGGTCTCAAATTCCTGACCTCAGGTGATCCACCTGCCTCAGCTTCCCAAAGTACCTTTCACAAACCAGCCCTTTGTGGAATGGTCTTTAAACATATTTGCCCCTGTTTTTGGTTGTTGTGTTTTTTTTTTCCAAGTATCATCAACTTCAGGTATCCCTTAGTGGCATTTTCCCTGACTTAAACTTCAGAAATATAATTACGGTTTTTTACAGTTTGTCAGGGAGCCACTGGTGATGTGGATGGGGCACAGATTGTCTTTAAAGAAGTTCAGAAACTCTTCAAAAGGAAAAACAATCAGATTGAACAGTTCTCAGTGAAAAAGGTATGTTGGAGCCTATTCATCTGGTGTAATACTTATGATGGGCATTTGTAACCAACACCCCCTTGGCAAGCTTTAGGAAATTGTATTTAAGGCTGCCGATTTACTTGCCATGTAAAATACAGTTTACCACCATGGAGAGAATTCTCTCCATGATTGTACCTCTGCTCTGAATAGAAGATTCTCACTTTGCTGCAAATAATGAAAGCAGATTTTTAAAAAATCGACCAGCTCTGCAGATACAGGGCCTCAAAACATTGGGTTAAGACTCATAGTGGTTCCCCTTCATGGAAATCTTTAGCAAAAGGTAAAAGATGTATATGAACTGAAGAGTAACCGGAGTATAGGTTTTTTTTTGTTTGTTTGTTTTTAATGAACGGAGACATTATACATTCTGCAGAGCTAATGAACACAACTCTAAAGAGAAAGATCTGTCTAAAGAAATAGGTGGTTTTGGAAGAATGCAAATTGGCAGGGCCTAGTGAGAAATGCAGGCTGTGAGGGGTTGAGAATAGGGAACGCCTCACATTTTGACGTAATAAAAAGCAAAAGTGTGTGTCACAGTTGCCAGCAGAAAGGCCCAAGACTGTAGACATGTTCCTAATGTATTCTATACTTTCGTGAATACAATTTTGCTGAATTACGTTGAGTTACATAATGTCTTATATGCTGAATTATCAGTTACTTTAGTTTTATATGTTTTTATTGAATGAATAATGAAGTTTCTGAGCATAAATTAGATAATAATGTACAGCTGAGAGCACTGGCACGAAATAGAAAATTTTAAAATCAAGAGAACTGTAACTAAAAGATATCCCGTCTCAGCTCCTCCGTATAAGCCCGTTGAATTATTAGCTGTTGCCAAGCTTTATACATTCAGTTGATCTAAATGCACATGAATCTAGTTTCATCCCCAAGTTTTCAGAATGTATTCTGCATCTTGATAGTAGGTTCAGTTGAATCATGAATGAAAGGCATAATTTTCAGTATGTCAAAAATCGAAAGCAACATTTCTTATAGAGAGAGGAATTGTTATTCTTAGCTTTGAAGGAGAAGATCATTCACATTGATGATGAACTATGTGCTTTTAAAGTGTCCAAGGTATATTTTTTATGTGAATTTGTTCTTGGAAAATGGAGCCTGTTTATCCTAACTCCTGACAGGCAGAGCGATTTCGGAAGCAAACCCCAACCAAAGCACTCTGTGTGCTGGCGTCCATCGAAGTATTGTACTTGTGGAAAGCTCTTCCAAACTGTTCCTTCCCCAACCTGCAGAGGATGAGCCAAGGTAAGAAATTTAAAAAAAAAAAAAAAACCCAAAACTCTGCACTGGACACATTGGCTTCTTTTGTCAGTGCTCATTATTCAGTTACCCGTTTTTCTCATCCGATTTAGGGAGAGTACACACCTCTCCTTCTTAAAGGGTGTCGTGATGAAAGAAATCCTGTCACTTAGGTGATGGGAGGAGGAGGCAGCACTGCTGTGTATAGATCTGCTTGCCTTAAACGTGTGATGCTTTTGTTATAAATGTTATTCTGTAGCTGTGGGAGTTGCTGGAAGCATACATTTTTTCCCCCAATGAGAGTACTTTGTTTTGTTTAGGTGTGATTCACATAAATTAAAAGATACTAAAGTGTGTCCTGGTGGGGTGGCTCACGCCTGTAATCCCAGCACTTTGGAAGGCCAAGGCAGGTAGACAGCTTCAGCCAGCAGTTTGAGACCAGCCTGGGCAACATGGTGAAATGCTGTCTCTACTAAAAATACAAAAAATTATCTGGACACGGTGGTGTGCACTTATAGTCCCAGCTATTTGGGAAACTGAGGTGGGAGGATCATGTGAGCCCAGGATGTCGAGGCTGCAGTGAGCTTTGATCATGTTACACCACTCCAGCCTGAATGACAAGAGTGAGATCCTGCCTAAAAAGGAAAAATAGGAAAAGAAATATGTTCTTATTCATGTATGTGCTGCCTTTTCCCAAGAAACCTAGTATTGACAGCTTAGACATAATATTCTAGAGTTTGTAAGCCGCTGTTTCAGACTTTTCTCCAGTTACTCTTGTTTTCGACCAACTATGGCATGATCCATTGAGCCACGTATTTTTATCAGACCCTGCAAATCCCTTTTGCCTGTTTCTTTTTGTTGTTTGTTTGTTTTTGTTTTTGCATTTTGTTTTTTGTTTTTGAGACAGAGTCTCGCTTTGTCACCCAGGCTGGAGTAGTGCAGTGGCATGATCTCGGCTCACTGCAACCTCTGCCTCCTGGTTTCAGAAAAAAAAAGGCCTTTCCTCAAATGTGAAAACAAAACATTGCCAGTTGCCAGTGTTGCTATTCCAGAGATCAAAGGAACGAAACTCCTCCATAAGAAGCTGAGATCCTGCCATTGCACTCCAGCCTGGGCAACAAGAGCAAAACTCCATCTTAAAAAAAAAAAAAAGAAGCTTTGTACAGTGCCTCTGTGAGCCGAGTAGATGTGTAACCCTCCCAAGGAGGAACTGGAAAGGAAACAGAATATTCTTGGCTGTGTTAAATTCTGCTATGTTCTTTTAAAAAAAATTTTTTTTATATTTTAGAGACAGGTCTCATTGTGTCACCCAGGCTGGGTGAAATGGTATATTCATAACTCACTGCAGCCTCAAACTCCTGGGCTCAAGTGATCCTTCCACCTCAGTCTCCTGAGTAGCTGGGATTACAGGCATGTGCTACTGCACCTGGCCGCTGTATTTATTTTTAAAATATTTGCATAATTCAAACCCCCCCTTCTTATTGAAATAAGTATAGAACATCTACCAATGTCCAACTCAAAGGAACAATAAAGAATATTAAGTACATTTTTAATGTACAAGTACAGGATCACATGTTTAAAGATAAATTAAAATGCAAATATAAGGCAGGCAGTAATTAACATTCACAGGAACAACTATCAGTTAAGTGAGATTTGACAAAAAATTCTCTGAACCCCGTTCCACGTATTAAAATGAAAAACTAACAACAAAAATGTGTGCCTGGAAGGGAAGACAGACAGCATCTGAAGTGAGCATGAGATAATTATCTAATATCTTTGCTAAATTTAACCCAGTTCTGAGATCTATTAATTAGATTATATCATTCTTCAATGGCAAGCAGCAATGGTACAAACTGATCCAACCACATCAGTACAATGAAGATCTTTGTAGAGAAATAGTTATGTTCCAGAAAAAACTGATAGCGGCAATGTGGATCATAAGCATTTATTAAACTCTGCATCATGCCCTCCCAGTTTTGTGCATTCAGCTTATCAGAGTCCCCATCTGTATCTCCCTGCACCAGCCGAGCTAGTGAGAATCCTATATCCTTATCATTTTATCCATAACTTTTTCCCCACCCACCTGCCCTTCTCCACTGCATTCTTCCTCTGCGTTGTTTTTTGTTGTTTTTGTTTTTGAGACAGGTTCATGCTATCTCGCCCAGGCTGGAGTGCAGTAGTGTGATCACAGTTCACTGCAACCTCTGCCTCCCTGGCTCAAGCGATCCTCCCACCTCAGTCTCCTGATTAGCTGGGACCACACCAGCTATTAAAAAGAAAAAAATTGTAGAGATGGGGTCTTGCCATATTGCCTAGGTTGGTCTTCAACTCCTGGGCTCAAGTGATCCTCTCGCCCTGGTCTTCCAAAGTGTGGGGATTACAGGTGTGAGCCACCATGCCCAGCTACATTGTAAACATGTTTGTATTCTAGGCCCAGCAGGCAGAGTGATCTTATTAAAACCTAATCATGTTGTGTCACTCTGTTTCCCAGAATCCTCTATGGTCTCTCATCTCATTCAGAGTAAAAAGCCCAAGTCCTTTCAGCGGCAGGCAGTGCTCCCAGTCTGTAACCCCTGAGGCTGTTGTACCTCCCTGCTCTTCCCCCTTGCCCAGCACAGCCCTCCTCCCTGCTCTTGGACACAGCAGCCTCTATGACTTTGCACTTGCTCTTCTCTCTGAGAAGGAATTTTTTGTTTGTTTTGTCATTGTTGTATTCCAAGCACCTAGAACTGCCTGGCAAACAGTAGTGCTCAATAACAATTGAATGAATGAGGAATGAATGAATGAATGAACGAACAAGTGAATGAACTGCATTAATGTTTCCTTAATGTTGCTGCCTTAGGAGCCTGAGTTCTTTTTCTTATGACCGTATTCCCAGCCTGGCTTTCTGGGGCAACTCCTGCTTCTACAAGATCAGCTTCTGTTCTTCACATTTACCTCTTACTCTTGCCTTCAAGTTACTTGTTCTATAACTTGAGTTCTGTCTTTCTCTCTCTCTCTCTCTCTCTCTCTCTCGGTATATGTGTGTATATATATATTTTTTGTTTGTTTGTTTTTGAGATGAAGTCTTGCTGTGTCACCCAGGCTGGAGTGCAGTGGGCACAATCTTGGCTCACTGCAACCTCTGCCTCCTGGGTTCAGGTGATTCTCCTCCTGCAGCCTCCTGAGTAGCTAGGACTATAGGCGTCCGACACCACAGCCAGCTAATTTTTGTATTTATTTTAGTAGAGACGGGGTTTCACCATGTTTTACATGGTCATGTAAAGATCATGTTGGCCAGGATGGTCTCGATCCCTTGACCTTGTGATCCACCCACCTTGGCCTCCCAGAGTGCTGGGATTACAGGCATGAGCCACTGCACCTGGCCTATATATATATATACACACACACACTTTCACATTATAATATAAATGATAAACACATGCATAATATTCAGTAAGATATATATCTTGTTGAATCACAGTATCTTTATTAGTCTTCAGAAATAATTGTATTACTTCCTTTCTTCCTCATTATGTTTCCATTTTGCATCTTTCCCATTTCCTTGGAAAACTCCTGTAACATTCTCCAACCTGTGTGTCCATCCCCCACGGCTTGCTATTGAAGTGGAGGGATCAGTTCTGATCCCCTCTCGCTGACTAGTATAGTACCTCATACAAACAGAAAGGTGCCTATGGCATGGCAGCTTAATGTGAAGTTGTTTTTAAGAAATTAACAGAACTTCTTTTAAGAGCAGTTTTTTTTAGGTTCATAGCAAAATTGAGCAGAAAGTCCAGAGTCCCCACATGCCCCTACCCACCCCTGTCCTTCCTGACTACTAACATCAGGGTGGTACATTTGTTACAGTCTGTGAACCATCATTGACACGTCGTAATCACCCAAAGTCCCTAGTTAACAGTAGGGTTCACTCAGTGAACAAACAGTAGGGTTTGGACCATTATATAATGATGTGTCTACCGTGATGATATCACACAGTATTTTCATTGCCCTAAAAATTCTTTGTGCTCCACCTACTCATCCCTCCCTCTCCCCTCACCCCTGGCAACCACTGACATTTTTACTGGATTCATAGTTTTACCTTTTCCAAAATGTCATATGGTTCATAGTTCATAGAATCATACAGTATGTGTCTTTTCAGATTGGCGTTTTTCACAAGGTAATGATATGTTGCAATTTGAGTTTTCTTGGCTCTATGAAGTTTGGTATTTTTGCCTTTCTTTGTCTTAGGCTACTCACTAATGGATGAGGAATGGGTGCCTTCTGAGTTTTAGGAGGCAGCAACATGAACTGAAATATTCACTTCACTCTTCATGATATTGAAGGAATTAAGTGAATGCATTTTCTTACTGCTCTGCTCACTCCCCTTCTTTTCAAGCTTGCCATGCAGTGGATGATTCATCTGTTGTTGGATTAAAGTATTTGCTTCTTGGTGCCATACACAAATGCCTAGGAAACTCAGAAGATGCTGTTCAGGTAAACTGTTAATGTTGTCAGGGCTAAAGAAAATAAATCATGAACACCTACGTATGTGCTTGTGAATAAGAAAAATGAAAAAGCACTAAACAAAACCAAACCTCCCACTATTGATTAATGCCATTGTCTCAGATGCTAGAAGTTGATGATGGTTAATACTAGTTTTTACTTTAGATTCTTAGAATGCTTCTTTATATATGGACTCCTTTTCTGGCATTTGTATTTATCAAAGATGACAGTCTCTACATGAGAGAGGAGGACATGAGGAGGCAGACAAGTTTGAAGGAGCTGAATGAAGCCTCATAGTTAGACAAGAACAAAAATGATCGGACATGCCAGTCTTTATAACTGCAGATTATTGATGCAGTCCTGGGGGTTGGTGAGAGAGTTGTTGGCTTAGGACAGTCTGTGTACATATTATATAAAAAAGAATTATTAATTATTTTTAAATATAGTTGGAAAGATTTTTCTAAACAATTTTTTTTTTTGTGAGATTGGTTATTTTGAAGAAGTATGTATCAGTGTTACTTTGACTACACTTTGAAAGAATCAGGGTATAGTGGCTGGGTACAGTGGCTCACACCTGTAATCCCAGCACTTTGGGAGGCCAAGGCGGGCAGATCACTCGAGGTCAGGAGTTTGAGACCAGCCTGGCCAACATAATGAAACCCTGTCTCTACTAAAAATACAAAAATTAGCCAGGTGTGGTGGCACACGCCTGTAATCCCAGCTATTCAGGAGGCTGAGACACAAGAATTGCTTGAATCCAGAAGGCTGAGGTTGCAGTGAGCCAAGATTGCACCACTGCCCTCCAGCCTGGGTGACAGAGCAAGACTCTGTCTCAAAAAAAAGGAATCAGTGTACAGTATTAGGAGACTTTTGGCTTTTAAATCCTAGATAATAATGTCATTGTAACTTTAGTCTTTCACTGTGGGCTTATGGTAGTTATTACAGCCCTAAAGAGCTTATTTTAGATCAAATGCTTAAGTGCTCACAAGATACAATCAAGACACATGTCAAGAGATGGTAGTTGCCTTGTATGTTTTCTGTTTTAAATATTAAAATGGGATGTTTACACTCTTAGATACAGATAAACATGTTATTAGTAATAAATCAGTAGAGGTTAATATGTGCCCTGGAAAAATAAGTAGCACAGATTAGTCTGATATATTCGAAGGAATGCACATCAGGCAGCATGTAAGAACTTCTCAGATACAAATAGGAAGATGAGGAAAGAAGAAAAAATCTGATCTAGAAAACAGAGTATGAGTCCCCCTTCCCACCAGCTCTTGAAGATTGTAATAAGCCTTATGCTAAGTAGGAAAATGAATTCATCCAATAACACTTGCATCCCTTTCAGTACTTCCAGCGGGCTGTGAAGGATGAATTGTGTCGTCAGAATAACTTGTATGTTCAGCCTTATGCCTGTTATGAACTTGGCTGTCTTCTATTAGACAAACCAGAGGTAAGGTCTTATGTATGTATATTTTAATAATGTTCATCAACAGAAATGTAGAAGTGAGCAAACACAAAGCATCTTTCATTTAAAACAAATTGATTCAACACAGTTTTCTTCACTTTGTTTTCCTTGATTTCACTTAGGATGAGTCCAAGAAGCTAGTAATACTATCTTACTCTCTTTAAGGAGCTAATTTCTTCCCAAGAATTCAAATTACAGTCATACATCTCTCAACGACATTCTGAGAAAGGTGCTGTCAGGCGATTCCTTCGTTGTGCAAATATCAGAGTAGAGTGTACTTACACAAGCCTAGATGGTATCACCTACTACACAACCAGGCTGTACCAATAGCCTGTTGCTCCGGGCTAGAATCCTGCACAGCATGTTACTATATTGAATACTATAGGCAACTGTAACACAGTGTTAAGTATTTGTGTATCTAAATGTAGAAAAAGTATAGGAAAAACACAGTTTTTAAAAGATAAAATATGACCAGGCCCAGTGGCTCATGCCTGTAATCCCAGCAGTTTGGGAGGCTGAGGCAGGAGTATCACTTGAGCCCAGAGGTTCAAAACCAACCTGGGCAACAAAGACAACCCTCATCTCTACAAAAAAGAAAAAAGCAAACAACAGTCAGGTATGGCAGCACATGCCTGTAGCCGCAGTTAACCTGGGGGCTGAGGTGAGAGGATCTCTGGAGTTTGAGGTTGCAGTGAGCCATGATTGTGCCACTACACTCCAGCCTGAGCAACAGAGCAAGACTCTGTCTCAAAAAAAAAAGAAAGAAAGAAAGGTTATAGCTGTATAACTTACTATCTAATCATTAATTTTAAGGTTGTTTAGTAAGATTTTAAACTAATATATTTTAGAGCTTACCTTTTATAGACTATGAAAAATTATTTATCAAGTAATTATATATCAAGTAATGTCCTCCTATAGACAGATAAACATTTTTATATTAAAAATATTGGGGCTGGGCACAGTGGCTCACACCTATAGTCCCAGCACTTTGGGAGGCCAAGGTGGTGGATCACCTGAGGTTTGAGACCAGCCTGGCCAATATAGCGAAATGCTGTCTCTACTAAAAATACAAAAAATTAGCTTGGCGTAGTGGCAGGCACCTGTAAACCCAGCTATTCAGGAGGCTGAGGCAGGATAATTGCTTGAACATGGGAGGCAGAGGTTCCAGTGAGCCAAGATCTTGCCACTGCACATCACACTCCAGCCTGGACATCAGAGTGAAATTCCATCTGAAAAAAGAAAGAATATTGGAGTCATTATGCTTGAATGAACAGTTTGACTCACTGCTGTGTCTACTGTGAATTGTTTTAATTAACATAGCCTCCTTGTACTGTTTTCTGCCTGCATATATATAAACACAGATTTTAAGGGATAATGTGTTTCTCTTATAGACTGTAGGAAGAGGCAGAACTCTACTTCTTCAAGCAAAGGTAAATATCCTGAATCTACCTTTCTCCAGTGGCCTTTCTTATCCCGTACAGTGTACACCTGAGTCTGAATTCAAGAAAGTTTATGCAGTGATGTTCTGGTTGGTAATATTTCTGGAAAGGAAAAATGATCACCACTTGCATCAGTGAGCTCTTGAGTTTTAAGGGAAATTACAAGATCATAAGGAACTCCTATGAAATAGTTCATCCTGCTTTAGAAACAGTCTTAGTGTTTGGGTGGGAAAATAACTTTAGATTTTATAACTATGTCCTTGAATTAAGAATTTCTAACAGTAACTTATATTGAGCACAATGTAAGACTACTTTTTCAAGAATAACATGAGGAAAATTGTCCAAAGAGAACATTATTGACATTCAGTTGCTGTTTTCAAAAATAAATACAAAGTTTGAGGTTGAGTAATATGAAAATCAAGTGGATGGGAAGCCTTTACTAGGAGTGTAGAGATTTTACTTTGGGAAGTACAAAACTGAGTGTGCTTTATACCACAGTACCCTGTGCAAGCTTAGCTAACAGAGGGCATAAATATCTTTCTTTGATCTTACAGGAGGATTTCTCTGGCTACGACTTTGAAAACAGATTGCATGTCCGCATCCATGCTGCTCTGGCCTCTCTGAGGGAATTAGTTCCTCAGTGACAGACCCGGAACACCTGCTCTGTCCCTCCCCACCCAGGGTCCGCACTTTAAAATAAAAGCAGAGGACAAAGCTCTTGTGAAGATCGGCTTTTCTTCTGAAAACCACCTGTGCCAGGGACACATTTTCCCACTTAAGCTGACATATTAAAGATCTCCTCTTTTAAACATGTAGCTAAAAAGTAATAATGATGCTGAGGAGGATGATGATGGTTATAACTAACCACCCGGGGAGAGGGTTAAGTGACCTTGCTCAAACATTTTAGTTTTGTGATTTATTATTTTTAAAAATCAAACAAAATATCCAACCCAAGATCCTGTAGGAACACCTACTGTAAGCACATATCTGAATGGGTAACATACCTGTAAATTATTAACAATATCATGACATAACATTTATATTTGTGTTTTGAAAAAATAAAAGTGCTTTCTAGCGTTTTACTTTATCTTCACAACTCCAGTGAATAACATAGCACAGATAAGAATTCTTAACCCCCCTTTGCAGACAGTGAAACTCAGGCATAGAAAGGCTAATTGACTTATCCCAATTAATTATTCCTGTTATCAGCAGAGCAAAGAATAGAAAGCAGATCTCCTGACCAACTGTTCTTTTTATTATAAAAATAATTCATGTTAATAGGCCAGAATTCCATGCTTTACTTATTAAAAGAACAAAATCTTCAGTTGAAGTTATGTCAACAGAAATACTCATCTCCAGATTGTCTACAGAATGTTTCAAAGTGATGGACACTCTTTTCCTTCGAAAGCCAACCAAGTAGCAAATATTAATAGAAGATAATTTTACAACTAAAAGTGTAACCCTTTTGCTAATCTGTTAGAAGGCATAGTCTATAGATTAGACAAATAATATCTACATTTTGGGAGTTTTCCTTTCTTTCTGAAAATTGTCAAATTACCAACATTTGGAAATCTTTTAACAAATGACTTGAAAGATTATTTGTGAATGAACATAGATTTTTGCCTCAAAATATTTGCTGGTGGAACATTTGCTGGGCTACACAGTGCCAGGTTTTAATCATTTTTCCCTTAGCTCAGGTTATTTAGATATTATAAAAGGAATTCAAAGTTATTTTTTTATCCTTCATTTCTAATTTTTATTGTCATTTAATTTACCTCCATGCCCAGTACTGCAAACCTGTGGTTTTGAAGTATCTAAATACCTCAGTCACTTTTAAGAATCATTGCCATATTTTGCTCAATGTTTAAGGTTAGGTTTTTAAAGAAATTTTTATTGAGCAAAAGGGTATCATTTTGGAGTATCGTTATTTACAAATTCTTTTGGCTGAAGCATGATCTCATGATATTAATATTTTAATATTTCTTTTCAAAATAAAACATGAGAAAAGCAAGTAGAATGTTGGCAAATTTAATCTGATTTGACCTTGTTTTGAAGGAATAATCATAATTTCTTTGAAAGAAGTTATTTCTCACTGACTTTGGCAAAACTATATTCATGTTTCTTCATCTGTGTTACTGACCACTTTTCAGTAGACTGTTGCCAAAACTGTTTATTCACATTGACTTTCTCTTGATGTGAATTCGGTGTGGATTTTACATAATAGTAAGAGAGAAGAGATTGCTCTCCTATATTCAGTGTATGAGAGCCTCCAGAAGTCAAGAAGTGAACTTTTTTCTGAAGAGAAAAATTGGTGTCCAAAATATTGAATATCTGGTTTTACCTAGACTGAAGGGAAGAAGAACATTGTGAATCTTTAAAATACGGCTATTGCCATTTTGTTCTCTTCTTAACGTGCAGCATAGGTGACAAGCTTTTCTGTCGTGATCATGGGAGCATTCTGAATCATGGCATTCTTGTTTCAGAGTTCATTCTTGAATTTTCAGTTTAAAATATTGTTTGAACTATTATTCCATATTCAAAGATTACATAATTGACTCTTTTTCAAAAGATTTATTTCTGCCTGCTTACAAAACTACATTTATTTCCCCATAGAGAGTTCAGGACTTCAAATGAGTTTGTGTTCAGCTCACTTACCTGGATAGACAATTTTGTGTTTTGCAACACCATCCTGTAGGTTTTCTTTGGTCAAAGTGTAGGTCTTTTTAAAATTTTATTTATTTATTTTGAGATGGAATCTCATTCTGTCATCCAGGCTGGAGTGCAGTGGTGCCATCTAGGCTCTGTCAACCGGGTTCAAGCAATTCTCCTGCCTCAGCCTCCAGAGTAGCTGGGATTACAGGTGCCTGCCACCACGCCTAATTTTTATAGTTTTAGTAGAGACGGGATTTCACCATCTTAGCCAGGCAAGTCTTGAACTCTTGACCTCGTGATCCACCCGCTTCGGCCACCCAAAGTGCTGGGATTTCAGGCATGAGCCACTGCGCCCAGCCAGGTTTTTTTGTTTGTTTGTTTGTTTGTTTTTTTTAAAGAGTCTATCCTAGGCTTGGTACAGATGGCCCCCTTGGAACATCTATGTTAACATGGTGGTAGACCATGGAGAGTGGGTAGATGGAGCTTCTAGACTCCAAAACAAAACCATAGTGTGAGTGCACTGTCCCATTAGATTGACCGAAGTCTGAGTACATTTTCTGGCCTGCGTGCTGTGACTCATCCAACCTGTGAACTGCTTGTGATCCGCCTGGTAACTTGGTTTGGTGTAAACTGCTCTTAACCCTTTGCTGATGAAGACAATAATCATATAAGTGGAACTATTTGCATCTATGTGTGTTTCTTTTTTTATGTTGTCATCACTTACTCCTTCCCCTTTCCTATTTTGGAGGCTCTCAATGGATCTTCTAATTTTTAAATGTCAAATATATTTTTGTATTAGATTGTGCCTATGATGAGAGAAATCTCTAATGTATATTTTATGTATGCTGAACACTTTTATAAATTGACACACTTGGAGGCATGGTCTAGTAATAATAATGTAATATGTACCTTGCTGGTTAATATAACTAAGATTTTACCTTCAATGGGTTAGGTATCTTTTTTATTTTAGCACCTGATAGCTGTCTTCTACTGAGTAAAGAATTATAACTTTTAGATGTCACAGAAAATTAGAATATTTATTGTCACATATTGTGTAAGTCAATTATTTACCGAATTTGCACTTTTCTGTCTCTGCCAGCTAAAGTTAAAGGACAAGTCATATCTGATTTTTAAAATGAGCACATGTGCTCATGTGCATGTGCGCGCGTGCGCACGCACACACACACACACACACACGCTTCTTTGCTGTATAAACTTTTCCATCGGATTTCTTCCTTGAGTAAATCATGGTGGCAGGTGTTCAAATGTGGCCTTACACTATGAAGATACACATTCACAGAGTCATGATGTACTGTTTTGGTTTCTGTGGATGGTATATTTTGTAGAAAGACTATTGTTAAATTGAGATCATCCAAGAAGATATATAGTTGAGGCAGATACTTCAGAAGCTAGAAGAAGAAATGCAGAAAGAGAAAAGGATAGGGGAGCAAGAAAAAAAGTTGGTCCATAACAGATATGCTCCTTCCTCAGTAAAGTATGCAGAAATCACCAAGAGCACAATTTAACTGGCTTTCTTGTGAAAACTAGCAAGGGTATCACCTAGTTGACTTGGGTGTGAAATAGAAGCAACACATTTGAAACCCAGGTGATCTCTATGTAATGCTTAGTTCCTCTTCCCAGAGGCCAGTGGTTGTCAATTTTCGTGTTTTACATAGAGATTCTGATTTGATAGGTTTGAGTTAGGGCTTGGGAAGGCATTTTTAACAAGCTCCTGGGATGAGTTCTTATGCAGATGATGTGGATTAGAGAAGCATTGCCTTATTTATCTTTTGTTAAGTATTTAGTAAAACTGGGAGAAGAGTCAAACACAAGCAGAAGTATATAGAATTATGTAGCAAGGGTAAGTCATAGAGCATGCATCATGGGGCCACTGAGAAAATGCTTCTAACTCACTGGCTTCCTAAAGTAGGAGATTTCTGAGATGAGTTTTAAAGGATAAGCAGGATCCAGTCAGGTGAAAACACTTGCTGGAGCAGCATCCAAGGCCTTGGACCTGATGCGCAAAAAGCACAGAGGTGACAAATGCCATGTGTGTTCAAGACTCTGGAGGGTCAAGTGGGAACCATGTGGTGAGAGATGAAATAGGAGAGGTATGCAGAGGCCACACCCAGAACCATGGACTTCCACAGGGTAAGGATTTGGGGTGTGGGGGAGGGGCAGTAGAAAAGAAGACAAGAGTTGCATTTTAAATCACTGGTGACCAACAAATAAAATACTGGTGACTGAAAAGGAGGCCAAGGCCAACATTGTGAAACCACATCAAATCATTAAGAGTTCAAGAAATGAAAGCAGCAGATGGGCAATGGTTTGAAAGTTCTTGGTTGGATGTTTTCATTGAAACAATTTGCATTTCAGAGTGACTCAACCAAAACATTGCAATGAGGAAAGAGTAAAATCTTATTTTCTGAGTTACAGGTATTTCTGCATAATACCGTAACACCTAATAGATGCTTGAGATGACCCACCCAGGTTGGGTTAAAAAACCATAAATGTCTCCAGTTCCAAAAAACACCATAGATGCGGTCTCAGTGTTTGTACTTAGGATTTTTAGTAGTTCAGTTCATTATTTCTCTGATAGCTCTATGTATTATAAACCAAGCCATCAGAAATCATGACAACCTCATCCCACTTTTATTTACATTACCAAAGTGGTGCTGGAGGCAAGTGATGAAGGATGAAAACTGTATCATCGGCAGACCCACCAACACAGTCTAAAAGCATTTCTCCCGCTTTTTTTTTTTTGTTTTTTTGTTTTTTTGAGATGTAGTCTCGCTATTTCTCCCTTTTTAAGTGTGTAATCTTCCCAAGAAGAGGGAACTTGCCTGGCTCTCAGCAATTATTAAATGGATTAATGAATGACCCCAGATAATGCTGACTGACCTTAACATTGCCTTTTATTGCAAAGTGCTCTGGAAGCCCTAATATTTTCTGAATTAAAAAATAGGGTTTTTTGTTGTTGTTGTTGTTGTTGTTGTTAGATATTTGCCCTGATGATTCTCTTTGGTTTAAAGTAGTTGCTTTTCTTTTTGAGACAGACTCTTGCTGAGTAGCTGGGACTACAGGTGCATCAAGACTGGCTAATTTTTTTGTATTTTAGTAGAGACGAGGTTTCACCATGGCCAGGATGATCTCAATCTCCTGACCTCATGAGTGGCCTGCCTCAGCCTTCCAAAGTGCTGAGATTACAGGCGTGAGCTACCACGCCCGGCCACAGTAGTTGCTTTTTAAACATTTGAAGATGGATCAAAATTAAGGCTCCTTGTACTCCAATAATCATGATTATGGTGTTAAATGACCCCCGCCCAAATACCTGAGCCTAAATGAGTGAAAGAGCACAGAGTGGGCGTTTTTAAACGTAACAACATTCCTTTAGTTTGGTAACACTGAGTGGAAGTTACAGGCAGTAACTCTTTCACTTGCAACTTGCCCCTGACGGTGTGCTTTTGAGGGATAGATGGTGCCTGATCTCAACTATGGAGAAACAGGAAATTTCGGGATTCATGCTGAACTCCCATTCCACAGGAGAGTCTCCCAAAAGAAAAAGTACTCTGTTGCATAAAGTTATTCACTCTTTATGTCTACACCGCGGCAGAAATTATTCTTCCTAAAGGTCACGGAAGAGAGCTATAGTTTTGGGGGCCAGGAGCAGTGTGTGAAATGGCGAGGCAGCGACAGCAAGACAGCACCAGCATAAATCTATTTCCTTCCAAACCAGCTTTAATTTTAGGCCTAACGACCAAAGATGGAGAGGCGACGCTTAGAGCTACTCCTGGCCGTTTGTTTGGAAATAAATTCACCTGAATTCCTTCAGATTTAGCCAGAAAAGAAGAAATATGCCGCCCTCGCCGGCCACATTACGGCCTCCCTCGCTCTCAGCTTCTCATTGACTGCAGCCGCTGTGGCCCCGCCCCCTTGCGTGCGTGCGGGGCTTTGTGACGCACGCCCTGGCGCGCCTCCGGGGCTATAAAAAGGCCCGCAAGGCTCAGGCGTCCTCAGGAGCCGCCCGCAAGCGGGTAACGAGGAAGCTCTTAAGAACGCAGCCGTCAAGAAGGTGGGGAGAGTCTGGGGAAAAGGCGCACCCTGCGGCCTCGGAGACAGTTATGCCTCAGGCCGTCTCGCGTAACTGGAGAGGTCGTGGGGGCCCCAAGCAGAGGGTCCTCGGAGTTGGGGGCCTGTGGGGCGGCACCGCCCACAGCGGGGAGTGCGGCCAGCGGATTGCCAGCGCTGTGGTGGCGCTCCCGAATCCAGGCCTTGGCGGGTCCGTCGCTCACCTCCTGAACGAGTGCAGGCGAAATGAGCACGCCTAGCCTCCTACGTCTCACTCTCCTCTCTCCCAAAGAGACCAAACCAAGTGCAAAACGAGGAGCAGGGACGCAGCTGGGGCCCACACACAGGAGGTGGTTTGTTTTTTTTTCAGCGGGGGCCCACACACCAGAGTTTTTTTGTTTGTTTTTTTGTTGTTTTTGTTTTTTTGACGGAGTCTCGCTTTAGGGAGGAGTTGGAGAGTGCGGTTTCCGTTACCTGTGG
Source organism: Sapajus apella (assembly GCF_009761245.1). NCBI lineage: Eukaryota > Metazoa > Chordata > Mammalia > Primates > Cebidae > Sapajus > Sapajus apella. Next base: position 7,524,240 of record NW_022436969.1, on the reverse strand, counting down.
TTCCGAAGCCCCCGCTCGCTTCCTGAAAGGCATCGTGTTTCTTGCTTATGGCGTGACCCTTGTGGCAGCTGGCGCAGGGACATTTGCAGTTGGGCGGGGGAGGGTTTACTTGTGCTAGTGTTGGACCAGTATTGTTGATAGGAGTGATCTGGGGAGAATATTAAGCTGTCGCTCTTAACCCTAATAGTGTTTGTGACGATTTCACCCGTTGATTTTTCTCAGGTAGCTCAGGATCGTTCTTTGTGGGGAACTGATCTGTAGGATGTTTAGCGTCCCTGGCCCCTCACGTTCCCAAAGTCGGAGTGAGAACTAGGACAGGGGAGCATGGAGTGCATGGCCGCTGTCCCCACTGTTGGTAGCACCAACTGCTAACTGCCTCCTGAAAGGTTGTTGGCGCCATCGTGGTTTCTGGAAGCCTTAACGGACTATCTACTACTCACCTTGGGTACTGAAAGAAAATTATACATATGATATATATGAGTGCTGCCTGTGCCCATTAGCATTTAGCATGTGGGCCTGCCGAAGCCCCACTTTCAATTTTTTAAAAAAATTGTTACATGAGATGTCTGGATTCAGGCATACAATGTTAATCACATTATGGGGAATGGGTCATCTGTCCCCTCAAGCTTTTATCCTTTGTGTTACGGACAATCCAGTTACACTCTATTTTAAATGTACAATTAACTTCTTGACTACAGTTACCCTGTGGTGCTATCTCACAGTAGGTTTTATTCATTTTTTATACCCATTAACCAGCCCCACTTTCCCCCTCCCCTACCTAGGCCCCCACTACCCTTCCCAACTTCTGGTAACCATCCTTCTGCTCTGTCCATGGGTTCAATTGTTTGGATTTTTAGCTACTACAAATAAGAGACCATGTAATGTTTTTCTTTATGTGCCTCACTTATTTCACTTAAGGTAATAATCTCCAGTTCCATCCACTTTGTTGCAAATGACAGGATCTCATTCTTTTTTAATGGTTGAATAGTACTCCATTGTATGTACCACATTTGCTTTATCCATTCATCTGTTGATAGACACTTAGGTAGGTTGCTTCCAAATCTTAGCTATTGTAAACAGTGCTGCAACAAACATGGGAGTACAGGTATCTCTTCGGTGTATGATTTCCATTCTTTTGGGTATATACCCGGCAGTGGGATTGCTAGATCACTTCTGATTTTTTAAAGATGGTTTAATTCAGTAAATCTGTCGAATGATACTGTGAAAGGAAGTTTTCATTAAGAGTGTGCTTTGGCCAGATTCATTTTGTCCTGACCTTTGGGAAGATGAGATGTGCTTTTAAGTATTCAACATTTTGCTATATTAGTTACTTTATAATAGAACCTGGGCCCTTCTATAATTGTTATAACTAAACTATGCCACTTAGCCCCATGAAACTCATTATTTACTGTAGGGATGTTGCTGAGGACATCACACCATTTGCTTTACAAGGACTTGGGGGAGAAATTTCTCCTGGGTTTTGGTATCCAGAATAGCTGTGGTTCTCCCAAGGAACTGATTTTTCACCTCAGGAAACCTGAATCATTTAACCACCTGTTTCCTATTTTGTGTTGGCAGCTTGGCAGCTCAGGGACAGATTTGATACCCATCTTTATCAAAGTAAAGGCACTGAGGCATGCACTGGAGTACTAACTTCACCTGTCCTTTATTCTGTTTTTCCTGTCAGTTTTCCCTTCACCACTTTAGGGATTTTCTTAAATATTTAATTTTGTTCTTTAGAAGCCTGAGATATTTTAGAAGGAGTCAGAACACATACACCCTGACACAGTTTAAGGCGCCAGCCTCTGCAACTCTGAGAATTACAGATTGGTCTGTGCAATACGTTTGATACTACTTAAAAGTCAGAAAGGCAGAAAGGGAAACATAAGGGAAAATTTGCGCAGAGGGTAAGGGAGATACGAGAAAAGAAAGGTACAGATGACAGTGGGTGGTATAATAATGCCACAATAAATTATACCCACTCTGATTAATGTTAAAAACAAACTTATTCCTGCAGGTATGAAGCAAGCTGGAAAAAAAAAAAATTTAAACCTAAAGAATGCACACTTAAGCAACATGTCTGAGGATGTATTTAGAAAAATAAGGAAAAAAGATATTTTCTTAAAGAAAAAAACTGTCTTGTAACCTTTGATTAATATAAGTACAGAAGGGCCAGTGCCTGTGTGGACTTGTTTAGAAACATACATGAAATGTTAGCTGCACAAAATATTCACTGAATTTTAAGAGCAGGTTTTGTTTTTCGTTCGTTTTTAATGTCCTAAGGGTCTTGGCAGAGCTTTTCCTGTGGATTTCTGTAATGGTACTAGATTGCTCATCTGCACTTAGTAAGCTATTGGTAGTAGAGTTGTGTGTGTGTGTGTGTGTGTGTTTTAACTACCATCAAGAATTAGTCCATTTTACTAAAATGAATACCTAAATATTATAACTAAAGTTAATAATTTTAATAGGAGATAATTTATTCCTGGAAAGTATAGTTAACTCATAAGAACTATTTCAGTAAAATTAATTATTTATAAGACTTTGTTTTTTTCCATTCTAGTTGAGTTACAGACATCCTGCCAAAATGATTTCTTCAACGTCCAGATTTGGCATACCCTATGGCCTCAAGACTCTACTCGAAGGAATTAGCAGAGCCACTATCAAAAGCAACCCATCAAACATCAACCAGTTTGCAGTAGTTTATTTTAAAGAACTTACTATGTATAGAGAAGGTTTGTTATTCCTTTATATGTTTGCTACTTTGAAAAAGAAAACATGTTAAGTTGGGAATTTTATGTATCTGTATTTCCTGTATTCTTTCAGGGAATACTTCTCTGGATATAAAGGATCTGGTTAAACAATTTCATCAGACTAAAGGTAAGTACCACAAGTAGCAATAGTTTTAATAAGGATATTTATAAATTATTGCATCATTACTAGCATACATTCAAACTCAAGAATGGTGCCCACAAATTATTTTATGTTTAATCACATTGATCCTTTTTAAAAAAAAAAAAATTATTTTTTTAGAGACATGCTCTGTCACCCAGGCTGGAGCGCAGTGGCACCATCATAGCTCACTGCAGCCTGGGTCCAAGGGATCCTCCTGTCTTAGCCTCCCAAGTAGCTTGAACTGCACTTGTGAGTCACCATGTCCAACTAATTTTTTAAAAAATTTTGGCTGGGTGCAGTGGCTAATGCCTGTAATCCCAGCACTCTAGGAGGCCCAGGCGGGTGGATCATGAGGTCAGGAGATCGAGACCATCCTAGCCAACATGGTGAAACCCTGTCTCTACTAAAATACAAAAAACTAGCCGGGCATGGTGGTGTGCCCCTGTGGTCCCAGCTACTTGGGAGGCTAAGGCAGGGGAATCGCTTGAACCTGGGAGGCGGAGGTTGCAGTGAGCCGAGATCATGCCACTGAACTCCAACCTGGTGACAGAACAAGATTCTATCTCAAAAAAAAAAAAAAACAAAACAGTAAATAAATTTTTTTTTTCTTTTTTTTTTGATAACGACAGGGTCTTGCTGTGGCCCAGGCTAGACTTGAATTCCTGGATGCAAGTACTCCTCCTGCCGCAGCCTCCCAAAGTGCTGGTATTACAGGTGTGAGGAGAATTTGATTGTATGAGATTACTTAGGGAGGTTGTATAAATACTTTTGTTGGAAGTTTTTTTTGTTTGTTTTTTGTGATGGAGTCTCACTCTTGCCCAGGCTGGAGCGCAGTGATGTGATCTTGGCTCACTGCAATCTCTGACTCCGGGTTCATGCGATTCTTCCACCTCAGCCTCCCAAGTAGCTGGGACTCCAGGCATATGCCACCACACCTGGCTAATTTTTGTATTTTTAGTACAGACGGGGTTTCGGCGTGTTGGCCAGGCTGGTCTTAACCTCCTGACGGCAAGTGTTCTGCCCACCTCAGCCTCCGAAAGTGCTGGGATTACAGGGGTGAGCCACCATGCCTAGCCCAGATAGTTGGCAAAGGCCAACCACCCATTTTCTCCCTAATGGTGTAATTGCAGTCCAGGCTGGAGGACGGGAGATAGTTAGGTGTCTCTGACCACAATTTTTGCTCAAATAGTGTCTCTATTTATAGAGAGGTTTTTCATGGATAGTGGTCACCTCCAGCACATCTCGGACACTGTGACATAGTCTTGTGTATTTGCTTAGAAGAACTTTGTGTTTGGCGTGTATATATGTAAATGTCTGATATCTAATGTGAACATGACAGTATGAAACTCAGTTGACAGAGAAGCAATGAAAAAGTCGGGGAGAAATGAGGCAAAGTTTACATAGTGAAAATTTGGGAAGATCACTATAAACAAAAGAGGATATAATGGTCAGATCCCATCGAAGATGTACACATCTAAAAGAATGGCAAGAAAAAGCTTTTCACAGAATTTTGTGAAGAAGCCATATGGAGACTCCTCGCTAGTGTGAGAAATAATGAATTCTTACTATATTGGCTGGCCAACATTTTGGAAAGATCATAGAAAAAAAAGGATTCAGTGAGCTGTTAGCTACTTCTATACTGTCACTTTGGTGATGTTAATAGATATCCAAGGTAGAGAGAAATTATGGAATACGAACTAGGAAAATCCTAGAGGAAAAATCTTAACTAGGAAAATTGAGGCTTTGGGTCTGCAGTGAAAGAGATACTCAAGATCCAGAATAGCAAGGATCAGCATTTGAAGGGGCAAGAGAATGAAGCATTATGGTTCAGGAATATTTTCTCATCTAGTCTGGCTGCTTTCCTGCCGGACCTGATGGCATTCTCAGTTCAGCACAGGAAACAGGTCTGGGACTTGCTTACCATCAGCAGGATGTACAGACAAGTGAAAGAGCATTAATTCTTTCCCTGGCAGTGAGTCTGGTTTCTTTGTTAGTCGGGGTTATTACCGTCTGTGTACTTGTATCCTCTATACCAAGCACTATTTGAAAGTATTGGGAGTGTGCAGGCTTGCTGTTTGAGAATGGTGATTCAGTGAATCTTTATGGTGGAAGGTAATTAACTGGTTGCTTTTGAATTTGTTTACTGAAGGATTTATCCACCGTTCAGCTTAGCAAGTGGACTAAACAAATTAGATTCTGGTCTAGGTAGGTTAATATCTTTGAATCTCAGGGCTCAAAATTAACAGAATAACAAAATTAATGGAGCAGCCATCCTTTAATGGAGATAAAGGAGATACTGCCGGTTTTCTCCTCCAATAATGAAAGATATCGAGGAGGCTGACATGGTATACAGTAATCCTGAAAGCAAGTTCATAGTATAGTTGTAAAAATAGATTACTCTTTAGGCAGTAGAGTAGAAATGAACATTGCTTGTTGTAGTTTACTAGGAAGATGGGAAGGTATGATCAGGAAAAATAAGAGTTCAGCGCTACCATTTGGCTTATTTGTTCAGTTCGGCTCATTTGTCTGTCTTTTATTATCCCAAATGGTTTCTTACTGGACATAATCCATTAACTTAGGTCCTGTCATGGACTGCGTGAGTTCACCTACATCCAGGAAAGCATTACTCTGGGCTAAAGAGGTACTATCTAGTAATATACAGGCAAGGATCCTACTTTGTAGAACATAATTCGCCAACTGCTATTCCTGTAGAAGCTCTGGGTAAATTTGGTTGCATGGTTGGTCAGTTCTCCACAATAAAAATGTAGGTATAGGCCAAGCACGGTGGCCTACGCCTGTAATCCTAGCACTTTGGGAGGCTGGGGCTGGTGGATTGTCTGAGCACAGGAGTTTGAGACCAGCCTGGGCAACACGGTGAAACCCTGTCTCTACTAAAAATACAAAAAATTAGCTGGGCGTGGCAGTGTGCACCTATAGTCCCAGTGACTCAGGAGGCTGAGGCAGAAGAATTGCTTGAACCCGGAAAGGTGGAGGTTGTATTGAGCCGAGATCAGGCCATTGCACTCCAGCCTGGGTGACAGAGTAAGACTCCATCTCCCCACCCCCCAAAAAAAAAAAAAAAAAAAAAAAAAACTAGATATAACAGGTAGTATTTTCTCTTTTGTTAAATAGAACTTCCCCTTTGTGGATCCCAGTTTTAAACAACAATGTTGTTACCTATAATACCCTACATGCTCTGTTGGCCCCAAGGATTGAGGCCCTCTCAGACTTTGACTTGCAAGATGGGGAAAGGAAGTATCCTTTGAGGACTAAGTCAGCTGACCCTTATTCTGGTCCGTCAGTCTCTTCAGCAGGAAGCTAGATCAGCCTAAAGACAGCACTAGATGTTAGAACTTGGTGACGTGAGCAAGAACTGACTGTGATCCCTGGTGCACTGGTTCTCCCTCATCTCTCAGATATCACATATGAGCATGAAAGATGTGTTTCATAACAGTGCTCTGTGGGGATGTTGTATCCTCCAAAATTACTCCTAAACTGGTGAGTCTGCTGCCTAGCAGCATTACTACCAAGCTGCCTGTATGTATGGAAAGCATGGAGATAAGAATATCCCTGCCTGTATCATTTGCTTTTGTTGAATACTTCATTCTGGGATGAATACTTCATCCTAGAAAGAGCCCTGGGTTTGGTAGGCCTCATCATAAGACTTGATCACAGGACCACAGCATAGTGTTTACCCATTTTCCCAGTAGCTTCAAGACTTCATGCACAGTCAGGTTAATACAGAAGGTAAGAGAAGAAGAATCAGACAAGGGAGCAAGTTGTTTTTTCATCTTTTTTCCCCTTTTCCAGAGCTTAGTGTCTTTAGGATGGTCCCTGGCTCTATCCAGAGCCATGTTCATTGTGTCATTTTGCTCACATGCCCATCTCCAAAACAGCTCATCCTTTGAAGCTCTTTCTTGGATCCCATTCTTGTTTTTCTAGTTTTGTTAAACATATGCACACTACCATGTGAATCAATGAAAGCTCTCCCTTTTTCCAGCTTTTCAGAAGAGTTTCTTACATTAATCCAAATAAATCTTTAATTGATGGGATTTTAGAAACTCAGGCAATACTTTAAGGCAAGAGAGTCATTCCTTTAAATCCACCAGTTAGTATGTGCCAGGAAAAAAAGGGGAATAGAATTAATATTTATTAACTATTTTGTCCTAGACACTTATATTTTGTCAATTAGACAAGATAAATTACGTAATTGCAATTTTACTCAAGAGAAATCTGAGGCTTAAAGAGTGATTTTAAAACTTCTAAGCTTCTAAACAGTAAGAAATAGGTAGAGTTAGGATGTGAACTCCTTAGTAGTGTGGTTCATGTTCTTCCCACTCTAGAGTATATTACATTCTAGGACCCCTCTGGAAAAATCTTAGATCCTCAAACTCAAGGAGTGAAGGGAGAGGAATTTGAGCTCCCTTTTCCCCATATTGTCTCCCGCTATTTCACTTCTCCCTACCACCCCCCCTACCTTTTTGTGTGGAACCTGAAGCCCAGATTATGCAGATTCTGATCTTTTCATCACTCAGTGAAGATGGCAGTGGTTTCTCATCACCACTATTATCTCTCATCCCCGACAGCCAAATTGAGTCCTGTTTCCAGTGTCATCCCTGTCTGATGTCACAGAGATAGGAAATAGCTACCTCATTTGAAGAATCAAGGAGACCTAGCCTACCTGGATCCCTTAGTTATCTTGTGAACTTTTCTAAGTGATCCTGGACACTCTTGGCTTGGTCACATGAGAATAATTATAGTCAGGAACTGCTGCTGATCATTGGGCCTAATTGCAATTACTGTGCAGCACCAAAGCAGTTATGCACATCATCATTGTATTGAAATATTCATATTGAGCTTTTAAATTCTTATGCCAATGCTTTTATTATGCCTTATTTTGATAGTTGGTTACACATACTTGTAACTATCCCTTCATAATTGAAGAAGGGATATATATGTATTTCAGGCTTATCCATACTAAAGTTTGTGAGGCTCTGGCACTATTCTGCAACCTTCCTGGGCATTTTTTCAAGTACAGCTATCCTGATTCCGTAAACAGGGATGGGTATTATGCCAAAATTCCCCTTTTATTTCTTGAAGTCTTGCATTTACCTAAGCAGGGTGGTGATAATTTGTACCAAGGTAAGACTTTAATTAAGCTTAGAAAAAGTTTGATCACATGATGATAGTGGGAGGGGGCTTTGGTCCTTCATGCATTTCCATTGTGGTCAGATTATTAATCAGTTGGGGAATAGTTTTGATGAAAGAAGGCCAAATAAATCAATGAGCAAATGGTATAGACAAGAAGTGGGGTCAGAATATCAGACTAAGGGAATAAGGGACTGGACAGGAAGCAGGTATGGCCAATCAGTAAAGCTAAACAGGAAACCAGTTTGCCAAGATAAGGTCAGAGACATTAGAAGACAGAGTCAAGACATAAGGGAAGGACATCTTGATTTTTAGCTTTATAGGCTGGATATATCACTCTGTTCTAATCTGGAAGCTCTGATAGCTCCCTCTTATCCACAAAATCCAAACTCTTCAGTGTTGTAGGGATACTTCGAAAAATATTAAACTAGTATACTTAGATTTCACATATCTCCTAATCATTCCTGTTTGCTCTGTTGATATCTACCCATTGAAGCATTCATTGAGTTTAGAGGAAAGGCAAATAAAGCTTGGAGCAAGAAAGTCATTACTCAGTTTTGAGTTTACAAAGTTCATAATAAGGAAGCTAACAATTTGGAATCTTGCAACAGCCTGTTTCTGTTGAGAGGGAATGATTTTCTTGAAATTTCCAGAGCTCGATTTTAAAAATCAAAGCTAGCAGAATCAAATTTTTACTTTACATAAACAATAGAGGAGTAAAAGAAATAGGATATAATACGGTCAGTTCCTGCTGTAAAGGGAAGGGAAATGGGAAGTCCTTCTAGGCAGGGGGGTTGTGGTACCGGGGTGTGGCTAGAACCTAAAAAGTGCTGGGTGAGATAGAAACTGGGGATAAGTAAGGTAGGTATAGATTCTCTGATCAGAATTCCCTAAAACCGTCTGGGCACAGTGGCTTGTGCCTGTAATCCCAGCACTTCGGGAGCCCGAGGTGGATGGATCATGAGGTCAAGAGGTTGAGACAATCCTGGCCAACATGGTGAAAACCCATCTCTCCTAAAAATAAAAAAATTAGCTGGGTGTGGTGGGGGGCACCTGTAGTCTCAGCTACTCAGGAGGCTGAGGCAGGAGAATTGCCTGAACCCAGGAGGTGGAGGTTGCTGTGAGCCGAGAATGCACCACTGCACATCATGGTGACAGAGTGAGACCCCATCTCAAAAAAATTTTTTTTTCTAAAACCTGAACAGAAGGCTTGTTCTTTGCTTTCTTAGGCGCTATCCAGAAGAATCCATGTCTCAGAGAAGCCATGTGGTTCACATGGCCTGCATTTAGCATGACATATGCCACATTCAGTACCTAGACTGTACTTGTCATGTGCCAGCATTCTGTAAATATCTGTTGAATGAGAATTGCATATTGAAGCGATAGGCTGGAAATAATGGAGGGTCATTTCTCAGATGGGCCTGAGATACTACTGATTTCCTGTGGCCTATGTGGGTTTTGTTTTGTTTTGTTTTTTGCAGGGTGCAGTGGCACGATCTCAGCTCACTGCAACCTCCGCCTCCCAGGTTCAAGTGATTCTCCTGCCTAAGCCTCCCGAGTAGCTGGGATTACAGGCACATGCCATCAGACGTGGCTAATTTTTGTATTTTTAGTAGGGATGGGGTTTTGCCATGTTGGCCAGGCTGGTCTAGAACTCCTGACCTCAGGTGATCCACCCAGCTCAGCCTCCCAAAGTGCTGGGATTAAAGGCGTGAACCACCACACCTGGCCACTGTGTATGGTTTTTAGTGAGTCTTGATATTTTTGGATTATCCCAATGAGAGTGATGACGAGCATGGAATCAGGATGGGAAAAGGTGGCATGAGCAGAGAGCTATAGCACATAACATCCAAGCTGAGAATAAAATAAAAATTGGCAGCTAGGCCTTAGGTGCTACAGAGGACTAAATTAGGAAGATCTGCCAGTCTTTTAGTGAGATAAACAGGGCACACTTTCCACAAAATGGAACCATTTTGAGCAATGAATGCAGTAATGTCAGAGATCAACACCCAGAGGGCAGGGCACGATAGCTCACGCCTGTAATCCCAGCCTTTGGGAGGCCAAGCCCAGGAGTTCAAGACCAGCTTAGGCAACATGGTGAGACCCATCTCTAAACAAACAAAAGAAAACATAACAAAAACACCAGAAACCAGTTATGCCTTTACCAGAGGTAATGGAGAGCCAGCATAAAAGGCATGTGGATCAGAGACAGAGCTTTCTCCAGCACTCAGATTTCCTCTTTCGAAAGAGGAGAACCTTTGATAAAGGAACAATAGCCCAAAAGATTCATTAATTAACCAAAAGAGACTTTTAAACTACAAGGGACAGATTTTTAAACTAAGATCAAGTTCTGCCATTGGGAAGTGGGCATTTTAATGCAAGATGAGAGCAGTTAAAGTAATACTTTCTGGCATATCTAAGTCACAGTATATAAATTTTGACCCCTTTACAACAGCATGGCATGCAAAGCTTTCTATGATTTCAGTCTACCTTACCTTTGCAATCATCTGTCTCATTTCATAGACCTCATATGCCATATATTTAGATAATCTGTCATCTCCTGAAATGTGAAATTTAAAATCATTTGATTTTGGCTTATGTTCCTTCTCTTCCCAGGAGTTCCTTTCACTCCTTTTTAACTTTTCAAATCCTACATATCCTTGAAGTCCAATCCATTATTTCATTTAACAAATATTTAAATTCCTGCCAATTTCCAGATGCTGTGCTAAGTGAAACTCAGCAGAGAGGGAGAGATTTTCATTTTAGTTATGATAGACAAGTCAGTATTGGACTTATCTTCCTATCATAAACAGACATAAAAACTATACAAATTATATAAAACAAAGTCCAGTACCTAGATTCTTGGGAGAAAGAATTCCTAGAAATTCAGCCCATATTCACAGAGGCTTTCTTCCTGAGGACATTTTCAAATTCTTGTGCAGGGAAATGTGTAGGGGGAGAGGTGACAGAGAAGCAGAATTTGGGTCTTCCAGTGTGGCTGGGATGTGAGTGACAGTACCAGAAAGGAGGCATTATCAGAAAAGGACCTCCAAAAGTTTGCAAAGAAAATTTCCCTTGGGTTTTTGTCCAACTCCTAAGCTCCTCATGTAGAGTAAGGCTTGATGAGGTTTTGCAGAAAAGAGCCATTGGGAGACTGAAAGCTAAGTCAAAAGATCAGAACCATTCAGTGTTAGGAGAGGCTATGCAGGTTGGGCCCAGCCAAAAATAAGAGATTTTTGTGAAACCCTGGCAATTCAGTTGAGACCTCAGAAAGGTCATACACTGTGAATAAACAAAATGTGCTAGGAGTAAGAACAAAGCAGAGCTATGAACACTTTAACAGAATTTATAATCACATCTCCAGAGGATCACATTGATTTGCTATTAGAACAAAATCAGTACCATGTATAAGAATATAACAATCAGAGCCTCTACAATGTGTCATTTATAGTTTCCAGCATACAGTTAAAAATGATTAGACATTTCACCAGGTGCGGTGGCTCACACCTGTAATCCCAGCACTTTAGGAGGCCAAGGTGGGTGGATCATGAGGTCTGAAGTTCAAGACCAGCCTGGCCAAGATGGTGAAACCCCGTCTCTACTAAAAATACAAAAATTAACTGGCGTGGTGGCGGGAGCCTGTAATCCCAGCTACCCAGGAGGCTAAGGCAGGGAACTGCTTGAACCTGGGAGGTGGAGATTGCAGTGAGCTGAGATTACGCCACTGCACTCCAACTTGGGTGACAGAGCAAGAGTCCATCTCAAAAAAAAAGAAGCAGGAAGAAGTGACTGATAATCAAGGGCTAAAACATAACACACTCACTAGAAGCAGACCCATAGAATATCCAGATACTGGAATTACTACATGAATGGATGGAAAATAACCATGATTGATATTTTGAAAAGATGAAAAATGGATGAAAAGATGCAGAACTTCAACAGAGTTAGAAACTACAAAATAAGAAACATTTATTCCATAACTGCATATTATAAAATTATATGGCTTTATTAGAAGACGAAATTAGGAAACTGAAAAATGGGCCAACAGGCAACAACTAAATTAAGGCAAAGAGAAAAATAGAAAAGAATGTAAGAGATGTATGTGGGACATTGTCAAAAAGTCTGTGTCCACCTGTAATTGCAGCTACTCAGGAGGCTGAGGCATGAGAATCACATGAACCTGGGAGGCGGAGGTTTCAGTGATCCAAGATTGCACCACTGTTCTGAAGCCTGGGCAACAGAGCAAGACTCTGTCTCAAAAGAAAAAAAAGTCTATGTCATTGCAGTCACAGGAGAAGAGTAAATGGAAAAGTAGTAGTATTTGGGAGCGTAATGACTGAGAATTTTCCCACTCTGAAATACATTAGTTTACAGATTCAAGAAGTCTAGTGAACCCATGGCAGGATAAATACAAAGAAAATGACACACAGGTACATCATAGTTAAACTGCTGACAAAGGTAGACAAAATCTTGAGAGCAAGTGGAGGGATAAAAGGGTACCTTACTTTTCAGGGAAACAATAATAAGACAAATAGCTGATTTCTTTTTTTTTTTTTTTTTTTCATAGACTTTTTTTTTTTTTGAGACGGAGTTTCGCTCTTGTTACCCAGGCTGGAGTGCAATGGCGCGATCTCGGCTCACCGCAACCTCCGCCTCCCCCGCCTCCCGGGTTCAGGCAATTCTCCTGCCTCAGCCTCCTGAGTCGCTGGGATTACAGGCACGTGCCACCATGCCCAGCTAATTTTTTGTATTTTTAGTAGAGACGGGGTTTCACCATGTTGACCAGGATGGTCTCGATCTCTTGACCTCGTGATCCACCCGCCTCGGCCTCCCTAAGTACTGGGATTACACGCTTGAGCCACCACGCCCGGCCTATTTCTTAAGAGAAACCATAGAAGCTGAAGCCAATAGACAATGGAATGACATAAAGTGACCTAGAATGCCAACCTAGAATGAATATATACCCAGTGAATATATCCTTTAAAAAATGAATAAAGACATTCTCAGGCAGACAAAAACTGAGACAAATGCATTACCTGCTCTATAAGAAATGCTTTTAGAGAAGTCTATAAATGGGCATGGTGGTTCACGCCTGCAATACCAGCGTTTCAGGAGGCTGAGGTGGGAGGATCGCTTGAGGCCAGGAGTTTGAGACCTGCCTCAGCAACATAGTGAGAAATTTTCTGTCTCTACAGAAAATTTATTTAAAAATTGGCTGGACATGGTGACCCACCTGTGGTCCTGGATATTTAGGAGGCTGAAGCTGTACTCAAACCACTGCACTTCAGCCTAGGTGACAGTGCAAAACCATGTCTCAAAAAGAAAATGTATAAGCAGATAAGGAATACAAGGGAACTTCCTAAATCTAGGAATGGGTACAAACACAAAAACTTACAGATCACATTATACTCAATGGTGAATATTGAATGCCTTCCCCTCAAGAGTAGGACGAGGACAAAGATACTCAAAATCACTGTTTCTTTTTAGCTTTGTACTGTAGGTTCTAATCGGTGCTATAAGGCAAACAAATTTAAAAAAAGGAAAGGCCTATGAAGAAATAAAACTATTCACAGATGACATGACTATAATGTAGGAAATTGAAAATAATCCTCTTCCTCTTTTTAATCAGCCTTTTTTGTTTTTGTTTTTCCTTTTTACAGAGGAGAGGGTATATGGACACACCCCAGATGTTTATGGGCAGAAAGCTTAAAAAAGTACAGATATTTAGTAGCTGTAAATCTTAAGATAATGAATTCAACAAGTACCCAGACAGAATGGGTATTATGGAAGTCATAGAATAAAAAACAGATATGGTATCTAAAGAGCAGCACTTAACACAATCCCCCTCTGTCACGTCCCTTTACTACTACAAATGTATGCCTCATATCAGTTAAGAAAGCTTTCAGCTGCAAGTGAAAAAAAAACAAGAGTAACTTTAAGAAAACAACATATCTGAAAAGGTGTTCATTCTGCCCCTAATATAATTTAATAATAAGCATCACATATCTAGGCACTCTACTGTATCATTCTTAGGATGTTTTACATGTCCCCTCATGCTATTGCTGCAGGTGTTATGCCTATGTTTACATCAGGAAGAAGAAGAAAGTGGTAGCACTAGTGACATTTGTTCCTTTCATTAAGAAAGGAAAATTTTTACAAGTCTTCCAGCAGACTTCTATTTCTGTCCCACAGGCTAGACGAGGCTGATAAAATTTATGGTAAGGGAGATCAGAATTGTCCCATGCATTGCAGGACTTCTAGCATCCCTGGTCCTGGCTTCTAAATTACTAATGCCTCCCAGACATTGAAATAAATAAAAATATCTCCTCTACATCTATAAGTACTCTCAGTGGAAAAGAGGAAAGGACAAAGCCAAAGAGATGCCAAACTGCATTTGGTGTTGCTCTCTGTGGCACAGAGAAGTTTGATGGTAGCGCTGGAGAACCAAGAGGAGAGTGAAGGAAGAAGGGCATGGCATGGGAGAGATTACCTAGGATATGCTGAATGGCATTCTCCCTCAAACTGGCCATGCCATCTTTTGCTTTCCACCTCCTACGGTCCAAATTACTAGCCACTTTCACACCTGCTCCTCATTTCTAAAGCTGAACCAAAATCACCTAAAAGTTGTTGTACCCCATACATATTTCAGTCACTGTATGGACCACATTGGCATATAATCAATCATCTGTCTGTCTCTCTATCCTTAATTGAACTGAGGTCTTAGGAAGTCTTATTCCTCTTTGATTGTTCAGTGTCCAACACATACTAGTACAACTAATGATTGTTGAATAAAGAAAGAACGGAAGGGAAGGGAAAGGAGGAAGAGGGGAGAAAAGAAACAAACCACCTACTTTATAGTCTCTGGCATTTTCATTCCATTAAGTTCAACACAGACTAGTTGGAATCTTCTGTTTTAAACTCTTAAAAGACTAGGTACCATACATATTCCTGATTTTAAGCACTCTTTCCACTTCCCACCTCCAATTCTTAACACAGCCTCTCCTATATCTTGTTAGGCCCTGCTGCTTATACACTTCTAGTCTTTGGATAGCCTTCCAGATTTTCTATTTCATGCCAGAATATGTCCTTTTCCTTAGGCTTCTTGGGCAGTTATGTACCCTAGTACCCTGACTCTCCATGTGAGTTATGCCTATTTCAAAAAATACTGTATGCTTGGAATTTATCTCTATCTTATTGGTTTCATAGAAAATCAGGATTCTGCAAAGAATTTTAAAGTTAACCAATTTGAGTCATTTAACTATACTTAAAAAGGAACTTCTTTACAAGAAGGAATGCCTTTAGTTATATTCCTAATTCTTAGTGTGTATAGTTGTGTCAGCTTTAAGTAGAACCAGATCACCGAAGTCATAGTGGGTTAATCTTCATGAGGTTGATAAGATCAACCTTTAGCAAATCTAGGCTAGAGCTTTAAGAAATTCTGTCTTCTACAACCAACATAATCTCAAGGTTACAAGTCAGCAATTGTTATAAGCATTTAAAGCAGACATTAAAACATTAGAGAAAAGCTCTTTATCCTTCTTAATAAATAGATAATCACATGAACTCAATATAGATGTATATTAGATGTGTATGGTAACTAGTAAGTATATAATTGCCAATATTCTTTCAAGGTATTCCACATAATCCAAAGAAAGCCAGATGGCTGGTCTAGTGTTTGCTTTTTTTTTTTTTTTTTTTTTTTTAAAGACACAGTAGGCCGGGCGCGGTGGCTCACGCCTGTAATCCCAGCACTTTGGGAGGCCGAGGCGGGTGGATCACGAGGTCAAGAGATCGAGACCATCCTGGTCAACATGGTGAAACCCCGTCTCTACTAAAAAAACTACAAAAAATTAGCTGGGCATGGTGGCGCATGCCTGTAATCCCAGAACAGGAGGCTGAGGCAGGAGAATTGCCTGAACCCGGGAGGCGGAGGTTGCGGTGAGCCGAGATCGCGCCATTGCACTCCAGCCTGGGTAACGTGAGTGAAACTCCGACTCAAAAGACACAGTCTAGCTCTGTTGCATAGCCTGGAGTGCAGTGGCATGATCTCAGCTCACTGCAGCTTCTGCCTCCTGGGCTCAAGCAATTCTGCCTCAGCCTCCTAAGTACATGGGATTACAGGCATATGCCACTGTGCCTAGCTAATTTTTGTAATTTTAGTAGAGACAGAGTTTTACCATGTTGGCCAGGCTGGTCTCCAACTCCTGGCCTCAAGTGATCCGCCCACCTCAGCCTCCCAAAGTGCTGGGATTACAGGTGTGAGCCACCGCACCCGACCTAGTGTTTGCATTTTCAAAAGCACTATAAAAGTTTAAGGCATCTGGTATCAATTTTTTTAATTGAAAAAATCCATAAGTATATAACACACATATGTATAAAGAAAAAACATCCTGTATTTTACCACCGAGTTTAGGAAATAGCCAATTTCATTTTAATCAAAACTGAATTAAAGATATTTGAGATTTATAGCTTTTAAGCTGAATTAAAGATATTTGAGATTTAGAGTTTTTAATTTGATACCACATTTTCCAAACTTTTCTGTATCTCTTTTTAACTGGGTATTAATCCATTCTTTCCCTGCTTATATGTGATTTACAGTTTATTCAGTGTTTTCAGATGCATTATTTCACTTAATGTCCACAGAAACTCCATGAAGTCAGAGTTATAGTCCCCATTTTGCAAATGAAGAGGCCTGAAGCTCAGAACACTTGAATTAATCATGCAGCTATTAAATCTCAGAGCCAGGACTGGAACCTAGGTTTTCTCATTAACTTTTTTACTATGAGAAAAGTTGCAGGGAAGAAAACAATATCATAAATCTCCTGGTAAATTACTAAGGATTCATAATTATATAATGCTTTACGTTTCCAAAATGGTGGTTATAAGGGATATTTTTGTTTAATCACTTCTAGAGACAAAAATATTGAGCTTTTTTAATGTTTAAAAAATAGATCATTTTAATAATCTCCTAGACATAATTTCAGGCACCATGAACCTGTGAGAGAGACACTTTTAATTAAAAGGGCACGTGGTCCTTTCCAGAGTTGCCTAAAGCATATCACAAGCAAGCTGTCAGATAGGTCCAGTGTAGGCACTGTAGGGATTGCAGTAATCCAGTTCCTAGAATGGCTGCATTCTTGAAAATGCTCATGGTAAGTAAATCAGTGGTTGGGGAATTTAAGACCTTATTGGGGAAAACAGGAAGGCTTGAATTGGTGTGGGTGTGAGGAGGTCAACCTGGTTAGGAGTTGGGCTTGGGTTTTGTTGTTACTTTCATTACCTTCACTGTACTACAGGCCTCAAGTCCTTCTAGGAGAGGGCTGCCAAGACTTTTTGCTGAGGGTGGAGATGGGTATCAGTGGGTGTTTCTCAGCATCTGTGTTTCCCTCTCAGCTTTCAGCCTTCTCTGCCAATGTACGCCACAAATGGCATCTCTCTCCAAGCTCTTGCCCCCTCCCCTGGTGGCAGCCCAGTATCTCGTTTCTCAGTGCTGGGCTGGTTGGCAGGGCAGGAGGTTCCCTGTTGTTCTGGCCTTAGGCCTAGGCTGGACCTGTGCACCTGGGCTTTGGACACGGGGCTTTCTCAGTGTTCCTGCCCTCTGTCCATGTGGTAGCCAAACTCTGCCTTCTCTCTGTGGTCAGTCTTGGGCCAGTGTCTCCTGTCTCTGCTCTGAGGGTAGGAAGCCTCTCTCTGGCCTTCCACCTGCCTCCATCTTTTATTTGAGGCCTGTGGAAAATGTTTGCTAATGAGTATGAACTTTCCTTGGTTCTGGAGTCCCAGGCAATCCCAGACTGACATCTAGTGCACCTTTGGCCTTTGCCAGTATATTAAGATCGAGCTGGTAGAACTTCGCAGAACATACACAAGTTTCAATAGCTGAATTAAAAAAAAAAGATTATAGCTGGTACATTCTTAACAGCTGGTGTGATGGTAGCATATTCTTTCTGGGCCCTGCTATAGCTGAGACTGTTCTTATATCTCTTTTCTCCTTGGAGGGGTTGGTTCCTCTTTTGAAATCAGATTACTTGGTTACCTTTTGACTTCAGCTCTCTGCTGGACTCAAGAAAAGTTATGATTTTGTGGCTTATCTATTTGGCTTTTTCCTGTTGTTATGATGGAAACAATGTTTTTTGTAGCTTTCTATATTCTAAGCATAAGAGTAACTCTCCCAAGGACAGGCTTAAATAAGACTTTTCCCCCTCCTCTGAACTCCCAAGATCTTTATTAGTACCAATTAGGTACTTGTACTTTTTAACCTATATTTGTTTATCTTATTTTCCCTATTAAATGTAAGCTATGTGAGGTCTCATCGTAATAGTCTTTCTATCCTCAACAGTGCCTAAAACAGTCTTACATGTAGCACAGGCACTCAGTCAAATGTGTTGGTGGGTAAAAGGGCTTTCCTGAAAAGTGGATAGGAAAGTCCTGAAGAGGTGAATGATTAGCAAAATAAGGTTATTGTTTTAAGCAGAGGGAGGTAACGACAGATGTGGCTTTCTCTTTTTGAATCTTTCTCTGCATGTGAACATTTGGTATAATGTCCATGTCCAGAAATAGAAATCTTAATTGAATCTGTAAAACATCAGCCAATGTCAAAGGAGACACTACAGGGCACTGCTTTTAGGAATGCAGCTGAACCTACTGAAAACATGTCTCCAGACAAAGTTTTTACTTGAGCCTAATATATTCTTGTGAAGCAAATTCTGCTTTTCCTGTAAATTTCATTATATTAGAGAAATGCTTCCCAAAGGAAAATTCTTAGCAAGCAGATGTGAAAACTTTTGATGAGTAACGACTAAGGTAGTTAGGTATGTGGGTGATGCACATAAAATATTACAGCAGTTTTCCAGCTCTAGGATTCTGTGTATGTCATGAGCTGCTGTGTCCTTCCAACCCATGAGAATTTTCCTCATGCCTGAGGATTCACTTAAGTTCGCACTTTCAGATCTAGAGATATCCTCCGTTTCCTCTTGGCTGGGTCAGTTGTCTGTCTTTGGCTACATGATCACACATCACTGGCAGGTGCTACCATTTTTAGATTAGAATATGTGACCTTCCTAATGCAAAAAAAATCCTATAGTCCTCTAGCTTATCAATTCATTAAGTTAAACTTTATATACCAATTTGCTTAAATGGAGGATTCCCCTTATTAATCTGCAGCATCTATATCATTCCTAAGTTACTAAACCAACAAAGATGAAAGTTGATCTCCCTCCCACCCAGCTTCTTCCCCCAGTTTTGTGAAGAAGTTCGATCAGAAGCTTTTTCCATGGAGGTTTTCAGCTTCCTTATTTCTAGGCAAAAAGTTATTATCTTTCTCCTGATGCTGACCACCTTATGATGATATCTGATTATTAGTTTTGCCACTGCCCTGTTTAGTCACTTGTTTCTAAGAAAATGAACTGAGGGTCTTGGAGTAGATAAGGACAGGAGTGTTTTGTTACCCACACTAAATTACAGATGTTGGAAAACAAAGCCGAAAACTCTTTTGTATTTGTGTCTATACTGATGTCTGAATGCTCAACCCATTATTGCTTTTTTTTCAGGCAGTGTGGGGGATAGAGATGGGGTCTTACTGTTGTCCAGACTGGTCTTGAACTCCTGGGCTCAAGCGATCTCCCACCTCAGCCTTCCAAAGTGGTGGGATGACAGGCATGAGCCACCACACCCCTATTATTGCCTTCTGTAAAAATATTTTTTTGTGGGCATAGATGCTAATTAACCCATCTGGTTGTGTGTTTTAGTACAGAAGTGGTCAGAAGGATCAACACGACCGAAGAAAGTAGAATGTTTAAAAGAACCGGAAAAAACATCTGTAGAATCTAAAGTACCTACACGGATGGAAAAATCTACAGACACAGAGGAGGACAATGTAACCGGAACAGGATATAATGACAAAACCACCCAGTTTCCATCATCAACTTCTGCTGAGCTAGGTGCTGAGCAAACTGAAGCAGCTCATGATTCTTCTCCCAAAGCAGCTACCCCTAAGACTACCAGCCCACCCACCTCACCGCCTCCAACAGCTGTCTCACCAGAGTTTGCCTATGTCCCAGCTGACCCAGCTCAGTTTGCTGCTCAGATGTTAGGTAAAGTTTCATCTATTCATTCTGATCAATCTGATGTTTTAATGGTGGATGTGGCAACCAGTATGCCTGTTGTTATCAAGGAGGTGCCGAGCTCAGAGGCTGCTGAAGATGTCATGGTGGCTGCTCCTCTTGTGTATTCTGGAAAGGTACTAGAAGTGCAGGTTGTGAGCCAAACATCTGTCCATGTAGATTTGGGTTCTCAACCTAAAGAAAATGAGGCTGAACTATCAACGGCTTCCTCAGTCCCCTTGCAGGATGAACAAGAACCTCCTGCTTATGATCAAGCTCCTGAGGTCCCTTTGCAGGCTGATATTGAGGTTATGTCAACTGTTCATATATCATCTATCTATAATGATGTGCCTGTGACTGAAGGAGTTGTTTATGTTGAGCAACTGCCAGAACAAATAGTTATCCCTTTCACTGATCAAGTTGCTTGTCTTAAAGAAAATGAGCAGTCACCACCAGTTAGTCCCAAACCTGTAGTAGAAAAGACAACCTCTGGCATGTCTAAAAAATCTGTAGAATCTGTAAAACTTGCACAGTTGGAGGAGAATGAAAAATATCCCTCAGTATATATGGAGGCAGAAGCAACAGCTCTGCTCTCAGACACATCTTTGAAAGGTCAGCCTGAGGTACCTGCAGAACCCCTGGAAGCAGAGGGCACTATCAAAATAGGCTCTGAAAAATCTCTGCACTTTGAAGTGGCGATCACTTCAATAGTCTCTGACAATACTGGGCAGGAGGAGTCCGGGGAAAACTCTGCACCCCAGGAGATGGAAGGCAAACCTGTGCTCTCTGGGGAAGCTGCAGAAGCAGTGCACTCAGGTACATCTGTAAAATCATCTAGTGGCCCCTTCCCTTCTGCTCCAGAAGGTCTTACTGCACCAGAAATCGAACCAGAAGGGGAACCAACAGCTGAATAAGGTTTGATGAAGCCAGGTAAGAAAATCAGATATTTACATTACAAATTGCATTTCAGGTAGCCATCTATGTAGGCTCCCTGCAGATTGGTCAGTCTTTATTTTCGGATTTTTTTTTTAAATGTCAAAGCTATGTAAAGGCTTTGTTGTATCTGAAATTCTAGTACTATGAGACGAGTGATTTTAAAGTGATGTTCCCAAAGCCTGGCCTCAAAGTTTGGTCATCTAGCACTTTTATGTTATTCTTTTGGGTATATTATGTTGTCAACATCATAACCTCTTGTCAGGTACAAAATATATTCATGTGATCTAAATATGCTGATTGCAAAAAAACTGTAATTAGGGGGTGCTGGTTTGAAATTTTCCTCTTGTGAATGTAAAGCTATAGCAGTGCATTTACATAGGCTGTGGCATTTTAAAAAGTGAAAAAATGGCGGCGTGTTTGCTTTCACACTGAATCAGGAGACCTCTGTAACCAGGTTTGGGGTGCTGGACCATGGGTTTGTTTTCTGCCTGGGGGCTTCCTGCAGCTGAGAGAGCAGCTTCATAGCTAGATGGAGAGGGGAAAGGTCAGGGGAGCAGGGAGGTATTAGAAGCACAAAGGATACCCCGGCACTTGAACAGCAATAGATGCATTTTACTTAATTGGCTTCCTTTGATCAGTTCCCTCTCCCTGGCAAGTGCCAAAAATCAAGCTGTTTTCTTGGCCACTGAACTATCACCGTGTTTTCCAGTGATATAGACATGATGTGACCTTCATCTCTAATTATGGCATTTGGTCTGCTCACCCTCCTGCCTTATGGATAATTGCAGGGGCCCTTCTCTTTTTAGGGATAGAGGGACATGCATGAGCCAATGTTTTCTTTTTGCAAAAACTCTTAACCAAGCCAGAAGGATTCAAAAAGTGTTGGCAAAGCAGGTGTTTAGAAAAGATCACATTTTGTCTGGCAGTGTGACAGGGATTCTGCACAGCTGAAAAGGCAGAGGACAGTGCTGGGAGTGGAGTGTGTGGAACTGGTGCTATATTTGTGGCTTAAGCAGTACTTCCAGACCAAGTCACTGTTTTCAAATGCTTAACTGTTTCTAAAGTATAATAGAGTTGTCCACAATACTAAAGGGATAGTAACCAAAAAATTCAGATTATCAAAACCTCCCTCCTTGTGAAACAACTGAAGATCTGGCTTTTACACTTGCATAATGGATAGATGGCACTCCTAGACCTCTTTCTCTCAACCCAAAGAACCCCTGTGGGACCAACCAGCCTTTCACTGCCACCTAGCACCTATGATTTCAAGTCTTGCCTAAAAGTGGTGCTCTCTGGGGTTCTGAGTCCTAGATTATGTGATTTTGTATGTGTGGTAACAAATTAATGGGAGATAATGGTGGCTGTGATAGGGCCAGAGATATTTTGATTATGTGGTGAAGATGATACCTAGTGCTAACTTCTTTAGGAAAGAAAACACTATGCAGATGCATTAACACTTCCTTTAATAGCTTAACACACTCTACACTCAGTTGACTTTTGGGTAAAGCTAAAGGTTGTGTTGACGGTCCAGTTTCCTTTACAAGGATCCTATAGAAGCCATGTCTAAAGTTGAAGTAGCTAGAAACAGCAACTTAGAATGGGTTCGCTTCTTCAGCCACAACTGTAGCGTCCCTCCCACTTGCCACCACAACAACTGTTCTCGTTTTCCCTACTGTAGAGAATCTCTTTCACATTGCCAAACAAAATTATGCAGCCCTCTCTATAGCATGCTTTGTGGTACATATCACTACAGCTGTTTTAATATGTAAAAGAGACTTACAAAGACATTACTATGCATAGTGCCTGATAGACCAAAACTTTAATTTCTGCAAAATTTTTTTTGTAGCAATGGCAGCAAGCGAACCAGAACAGCCACCACCATATTCCAACATGTGGACCCTTTATTGTCTAACTGATAAGAATCAACAAAGTCACTCATCACCGCCACCTGCACCTGGGCCTTTCCCCCAAGCAACCCTCTACATATCTAATCCTAAGGATCCGCAGTTTCTGCAGCATCCACCAACAGTCACTTCTCCAATTTATGTGATGGACGACACAAAGAAGATCAGTGCCCCACCTTTTATCTTAGTAGGCTCAAATGTTCAGAAAGCACAGGAATGGGAACCTCTTCCTGGGCATGCTGTTGTTTCGTCAGATGTCTTGAAGAAATATGCTGCAGTGCAAGGGCCCATTGCTGTTCCTGCAGATGGGAAATTCCAGAAACATACTCTAA
>NW_022436969.1:7468828-7495930 GCF_009761245.1 Sapajus apella | reverse complement strand
TGAAATGTTTGCTAGTCTGTGAATCCTCTAGTCTTTTTTGGCTTCATTTGATGTATTATAAGATGAAGCATTATTTTTACCTCAAATATTTACTTTCAAATGAAAATTTTAAACATCTCTGTGTTTCGCTGTATCTTTCTTTGATGTTGACTGAATAGATGGCTGTACCATACCTTGCAATTGAAGATGGGTTTATTTTGTAAATTATTTTTCTCTCTATTTTTGCCTTTTCAGAAAAAAAAAAAAAGAGGTACATATGCTGCTGTTATCATTTTACCAGCAAACCACCTGCCATGCAATGCATTGACAGCAGCAATAGCTGCAGCAATTGACGGGCACTTCACGTACAAGCTCCCCGGCGGAGCGCGAGACTGGAGCTGCAGATTTTCTCCACCATGGCCAGACGCCCCCGGAGCAGCAGGATCTGGCACTTTGTCCTGAATGCAGCCCGCCGAGACGCAGAGGCCCGGGCCGTGGCTCTGGCAGGCTCCCCTAACTGGGGCTACGACTCTGATGGGCAGCACAGCGACTCGGACTCAGACCCCGAGTACTCCACGCTGCCGCCATCGATCCCCAGCGCGGTGCCCGTGACCGGCGACTCGTTCTGTGACTGTGCCGGGCAGAGCGAGGCTTCCTTCTGTAGCAGCCTGCACTCAGCCCACAGGGGCAAAGACTGCCGCTGTGGAGAGGAAGACGAGTATTTCGACTGGGTGTAGGATGTCCTGAATAAGTCATCAGCCACCCTGCTGAGCTGTGACAACCGCAAGGTCAGCTTCCATATGGTCAGCTGCGGCACAGCGGCCATCCGGGGCACCAAGGAGCTTGGGGAGGGCCAGCACTTCTGGGAGATCAAGATGACCTCGCCCGTCTACGGCACCGACATGATGGTGGGCATTGGGACGTCGGATGTGGACCTGGACAAATACCGCCACACGTTCTACAGCCTGCTGGGCAGGGACGAGGACAGCTGGGGCCTGTCCTACATGGGCCTCCTCCACCACAAGGGCGACAAGACCAGCTTGTCCTCAAGGTTCGGCCAGGGCTCTATCATTGGCGTGCACCTGGATACCTGGCACGGGACACTGACCTTCTTCAAGAACAGGAAGTGCATAGGCGTGGCAGCCACCAAGCTGCAGAACAAGAGGTTCTACCCGATGGTGTGCTCCACCGCGGCACGCAGCAGCATGAAGGTCACTCGCTCCTGCGCCAGCGCCACCTCTCTCCAGTACCTCTGCTGCCACCGCCTTCGCCAGCTGCGGCCGGACTCGGGGGACACGCTGGGAGGCCTGCCCCTGCCGCCAGGCCTCAAGCAGGTGCTGCACAACAAGCTGGGCTGGGTCCTGAGCATGAGCTGCAGCCGCCACAAGGCTCCAGCGCCCGATCCCCAGGCGGCAGCATCGGCCCGCCCCAGCAGTCCCGAGCCCCGGCCCTGCCAGAGGAAGCGCTGCCGCCGGACCTGACCGACTTCCCAGTGGCTGCCTCCCTAGGCTGGGACAGCCATTTTCTCTGTTCCTTCTGGCCACACTCCAGGGTGGAGTTGGATGAGCCATCTCTCACCTCCTGAGGCTGGGTCAGTCCTTTCTGTGGGGGCTCCAGGGCCCTTCCACTGCTGTGCTGGGTGGGGAAGCAGCTGCCCCAAGCCCCAGGTCTCCTGGGAGGCTGCGAGGAGAGCCTGGCTGGAGCCCGCTGTTCCCACAGGGCCTTTGTTGTTCCTAACTTACTCTGCATGCTGTCAGGAGCCGCCCGCAAGCGGGTAACAAGGAAGCTCTTAGGAACGCAGCCGTAAAGTTGAGTTACAGACATCCTGCCAAAATGATTTCTTCAACGTCCAGATTTGGCATACCCTATGGCCTCAAGACTCTACTCGAAGGAATTAGCAGAGCCACTATCAAAAGCAACCCATCAAACATCAACCAGTTCGCAGTAGTTTATTTTAAAGAACTTACTATGTATAGAGAAGGGAATACTTCTCTGGATATAAAGGATCTGGTTAAACAATTTCATCAGACTAAAGTACAGAAGTGGTCAGAAGAATCAACACGACCGAAGAAAGTAGAATGTTTAAAAGAACTGGAAAAAACATCTGTAGAATCTAAAGTACCTACACGGATGGAAAAATCTACAGACACAGAGGAGGACAATGTAACCGGAACAGGATATAATGACAAAACCACCCAGTTTCCATCATTAACTTCTGCTGAGCTAGGTGCTGAGCAAACTGAAGCAGTTCATGATTCTTCTTCCAAAGCAGCTACCCCTAAGACTACCAGCCCACCCTCCTCACCGCCTCCAACATCTGTCTCACCAGAGTTTGCCTATGTCCCAGCTGACCCAGCTCAGTTTGCTGCTCAGATGTTAGCAATGGCAGCAAGTGAACCAGAACAGCCACCACCATATTCCAACATGTGAACCCTTTATTGTCTAACTGATAAGAATCAACAAAGTCACTCATCACTGCCACCTGCACCTGGGCCTTTCCCCCAAGCAACCCTCTACATATCTAATCCTAAGGATCCGCAGTTTCTGCAGCATCCACCAACAGTCACTTCTCCAATTTATGTGATGGACGACACAAAGAAGATCAGTGCCCCACCTTTTATCTTAGTAGGCTCAAATGTTCAGAAAGCACAGGAATGGGAACCTCTTCCTGGGCATGCTGTTGTTTCGCAGTCAGATGTCTTGAAGAGATATGCTGCAGTGCAAGTGCCCATTGCTGTTTCTGCAGATGGGAAATTCCAGAAACATACTCTAAGTCCCCACAATGCTAATCCTCCAAGTGGACAAGATGTCCCCAAGCCAAAAAGCCCTGTTTTTCTTTCTGTTGCTTTCCCAGTAGAAGATGTAGCTAAAAAAAGTTCAGGATCTGGTGACAAATGTGCTCCCTTTGGAAGTTACGGTATTGCTGGGGAGATAACTGTGGCTACTGCTCACAAAGTTCGCAAAGCAGACAGTGAAAACTGGTAGGTACACTTTCCTACCATAACATCTAGGTAGGAAAAAACTCATGTTTTGACCTGGAGATTTAGATAGCTAAAAACAATTTAAGATAATATGTAATAAATTGGGGTATACTCTAATTTCCTGGGGTTACTGTCTAACTTCCTAACCACCAGTTACTAATAAATGCACAGCAGATGCACGGTACCACAATGACTTGCACCAAGGATTTGATGCCCATTAAACTAATGAACTCAGTCGCCTTTGAATACCTAGTCCATTGTCTAACACAGTGGTAGATGCGAAAAGGGGACGGATTTTTAAAACAGGACGATTTAGTTGGTATGTTTAGGGAGGAGCTGGAAAAAACTGAAGAGCAAGGTAAGAGAGAAGTCTTGATTATGTAACAGAGCACTTAATTCATGTGGTAAGAGACAGTAGATGGACAGGTGAGAAGCAGAGTAAAGAGCTAAATAACAGCTGAGATTAACTGTGGATGAGACTGCTTGATCACTCACAAGTCATTTTTAAGTTTTTCATTTATACTTAATGCCAAGTCCTATGCTAGCTCTCCTCCCCTATGTGTGGACAGTAGAGTAAGCAAAACATGGAACCTACATCTTAATGGGGGAGACAGAAAAGTATATTACAACATGTATTATGGAGAAAACAAGGTACTAACACAGGCCTGCCTTTAAGTGTCACTATTAGATAGATAGGGTGTTCAGGCTCAGATACAAACTGACACCCAAGCAGGAGAAGGAGCCAGCTTTGCAGGGTACGTCCAGGTTGTGTCCTAGGGCAGGAAAGAACCACGGGGATTCCAGAGACAGCAAAGTAGGCCACGGTGAGACTGGCTGGGAGGGGATGGGGAGATTGCATAAGATGAAGATTTTGATTGAATGTTCAATGGGAAGCCAGCACAAGTGTTTTAAGCAGAAGAATGACTGATGATAAAATCAGATTCCTGTTTTTATTAGATCCCTCAGATTGCTATGTAGAAAAAGATTAGCTAGCAGTAAGGGGAAGGTCAACAGAGGAAGTAGGGGAGATGAGTTGAAAGTACAGAAGTGTTATATACCTCTTAATTTGTGGGAATTTTAAGTTGAACATCTGAGAGATGGACAAAAGCTACATTTCATTCATTAGCAGGCTCAAGGACCAGTTACTATATTTAAGGAAAGACAAACTATCTGAGGGCTACGTGCATGCTTATTTAAACTCTTTATGGACTTCTAGTGGAATTGCCAAAATGGCTGTTTTCAGCATGAAATTGCTAGGATATTGTAGTGCAAAAGCCCATAGGTAACTAGTTAAGCTTAGTAACAGGAGGGTAGACCTTGCATTTCTCATCTTCTCATTTCACATGTTCAGTTGCATGTTTAACTTTAAACAATTTGCATTATTCCTCACAGATCCAGCAATGACGCTGTTTGAAGGGTCAACATTCAGGGAGGAGTCTGCCACCAAGTGTAACGTATCAATAAACTTCATGCAAGCATACAATTTTGTATTGCTTATTTGTGTAATTTACAAGGGCTACAAGCAACCAACCAAACACAAAAGTTCATCTTTTCAGACCTATAAAGCAGTATCATTTTCCAATTTCTATGTATATATACGTTTAAACCATTCCCGCTCTAACAGATCTAGTAACGAATTTTCTAGCCAGGCATTTCCACTTCTGCATTTGGGATTCACACCGAATTAATATGGTAGTGACCAAGTTTAACTGAATGCTAAATACCTACTTACCACTATGTACGCCAGGTACTAGTTATCTCCTTGGCTTTTGGAGCTATGGTACCACAAGGACTTCTTTCTTTGAAAGGACACTTCTAACATATTAAGTGGCAATTTAGTATATTTAAAAGAAACCACAATTTGGGGGAACATTCTAAAGCCTTTATTTAGCATCAGGTAGATTATTTCATTATAACACTTGTTAACTTCAAGACAGCAATTAAAATCATGTACTGGCAGCTATCTAAGGCCCCTGGGAGCAATATCTCAGTCTGGGGTTTGGGTGGATAAATACTGTAAGATTTAAGATTAATGTACCCCAATTAATGGGGCAAAGCTACCATACAGTAGGTCTCCACACACATTTTAAGTACACAGGTACCTTGCAAACTTGAAATGCACAAGACCTCCTTTTATATAGTTTGATACTTACATGAGTGCAACTTAATTTCTCTAGTGGCATTTGCCACTGGAAATGGAAGCATTTAACAAGGTTTATCATTATGTAATGGTGATTAAAATCTGTATTTCTAGGGCATTTTTGTGAATTGCTAGATTTTATACATATTTTCAGTTCAAATGTAAAATTAAACATTTTAATGATACTGATTGCAGAAAACTGTAAAAGTAAATTCAGAGCTAAGTAAACGAAATACTTTTCCAGTTTAATTCTTTAGAATTATTTTCAAATCAGAAATACCTGTTCTGAATATTCAGGCATCTTTTTTTCTTGGAAGATGGAAGGAGTAAAATTGGGAGGATTAGTATGAATAAAAGCCATCTTAATCAATGGAGTCTTCACAAAATGACATAACCTCTACATTTGAGCACATAAACATTGTCTAGGAGGAGAGTTCTAAATATGTCAAAGGTTACATCTAAAACATTCAAGCATGACAGCATAAAAATATTCAAAATAACTTGATTTGGGATTACTATATAGTTCCATAAAGCTAAAGTTACATTTAGGTATAAACCTTCAGTAAATATGGCAACAGCAAACATAAAAAGCATATTCCCCAGCAGTTTTCTTTTACTTCTATATAAAATAGTATTCCAAATAAGTACATTTTGTAGCAAAATTATGCATTTTTCCTAAGACTTTCATCACCATTATCACCTTATACCCTACTTTTGTTGGGTGAAATGCAGTTATGGGTGTTTTTTTCTTTTTAAAGATAAGTAGAAACCAAGGGAAAAAATTTAAAAACATAGGTTTAAGACTTATTTATAGATTAGCCAAACACCCTGACTTATATCCATTTTAATAAATGTCAGGCAAATTGAAGTAGTTTCTGTCCCAGTAGCTGCCAGAGTAAATCCAGTCCTGTGCTCCATTATAGGGATTAGGACCTTGATGGAACCACCTGTTAAAAGAAAAAGGCCAAGACTTACAGGAGAAATGATTCAAAATCACAGGCTGTTTCTTCACTAGCTTGCAGTATTTTTCTATTGCAGCAGTTCATTCTGTGAGTGAGAGATTTTCAAAGAGATGCTGAAGTGATACTGTTTTTCTGCTTAGGGAACAGGTCTGCAGAATAATAATCCAGAAGAGGTAATGATACCATGCAAAAGGGATATGGATTTCCCACTGGCATCTAAGCTACTTGACAGAAACAGGGTCTTCTAATAGGGTGGTTCGAACACGTATTTGTCTAACTGGTTTATCCTCTAGGCTGGATCTTATTTTCCACAACAAGACATTCTTTTAAGCAGTTAGGAGTAAATTAGGATAAGGAAATTAAAATTTACAGCATACCCACAGCAGTATATAAGGCACCTGGATGCCCTTCAGATTCTTAAAGCTCCATTTTACACAGGAGAAGCTGAATGTCTAAGCAGTTAAATAACTTGCCCAACCTAGTCACTGCTGGCAAATTTAGGTTTAATGTTAAAGACCATGATTTTTCTAATATACCATGCTACACATAATCCAAAAGACATGAATAGACATTTCTGAAAAGAAGACATCCAAATAGCCAAAAGGATATGAGAAGATGTTCAACATCACTAATTATGAGGGAAACGTGAATAAAAACTACAAGATACCATCTTATACCAGTTAGAATGGCTATTATTAAAAAGAAAAAATAACATGCTGGCGAGGATGCAGAAAAAAGCAAGCTCATATACTGGTGGTGAGAATATAAATTAGAACAGCCACTATGGAAAGCAGTATGGAGATTTCTTAAAAAAACTTAACTGCTTTATGATCTGGCATTCCCACTACAGGGTATTCCAAGGAAAGGAATTCAATGTATCAAAGGGATACCTGCATCTCCATGTTTCTGACAGCACGATTCACAGTAACAAAGATAGGGAATCTACCTATGTCCATCAATGATGGATGAATGAATGGATAAAAGTCAGTGGAAATAACTTTTTTTCAGGCCTGGAACAAGTCGGCAGGGTCTGTGTTAGGTAGGCCCTTGCTCTGGGGTCACAGTGTCTGGCAACCCTGCCTTGTCTGCACACAGCAGCCTCACACCCCGACTCAGGCACGCACCTCGTCTTCCAGTCCTCTTCTGACTTGGACCTGTTTTTGCGGGCTGCTCTTTGTTTTTCCTCAAGTCGTTTTTTTTCTTCACTAGCTTGATCTAAAATATCATCAATACAAAGCATTAATGCTCTACGCAGAGGATGCCAGTCACAGTATTAAGCACAATAACTTTACAAGAGAACCATCTACATGTATCGGCATCGTTTCCCTTTTATTAAAACATAAATACCGGAGTCAAAAATGAAGCAAAAAATATAACAGCTACCTGGGCTAGTAAGAGGCAGAGCTGGTATCACAGATGCAGCATCTCTGACCGCCTATGCTCTTAACAACCTTGCCTTTGCCAAGAACAACCTGCTTATTCTTAAGGCCAAAAGAAGTGTGTTAAAATCCATCAGTGAAAAACTGGGTGTAAAAACTAAATAAATGTGCAATTATTCTAAATTCTTAGTGAGACCTCACAGAGCTCCTTCCGATTCCATTCTTAAGAAATTTAACGGTAGCTCACACCTGTAATCTCAACACTTTGGGAGGCCAAGGTGGGTGGATCACCTGTGGTCAGGAGTTCAAGACCAGCCTGGCCAACATGGAGAAACCCCATCTCTACTAAGAATACAGAAGTTAGCCAGGCATGGTGGTGCCTGTAATCCCAGCTACTTGGGAGGCTGAGGCAAGAGAATCGCTTGAACCCAGGAGGCGGAGGTTGCAGTGAGCTCAGTTCACACCACTGCACTCCAGCCTGGGCGACAAGCAAGTCTGTCTACCACCGCCTCCCCCCACCAAAAAAAAGAAATTTAAGCAGTTTTCCAAAATGCTGTTGCTCACTTTTTCTCCACTGTGGCACTATGACATGTTGGATGTGATGATTCTATATCATAAGAGGCTGCCTGGTGCAGGCATTCCTGGCCTGCAGACACCAGTAGTCCCTCCCAAGAAGTAACAACCAAAGTCTTCAGACTTTGCTACATGTTTCCTTAGGGAGAAAATGCCCCCCTTTTGAGAACCACTGAGTTGGAAGAAATTTAACGGTATAAGATAAAAATGGGCTGGGTGGGGTGGCTCACACCTGTAATCCCAGCACTTTTCGAGGCTGACATGGGTGGATCACCTGAGGTCAGGAGGTCCGAAACTAGCCTGGCCAACATGGTGAAACTCCATTTCTACTAAAAATACAAAAATTAGCTGGGCGTGGTGGCATGCGCCTGTAGTCCCAGTTACTCAGGAGGCTGAGGCATGAGAATAGCTTAAACCTAGGAGGCGGAGCCTGCAGTGAGCTAAGATTTCACCACTGCACTGCAGCCTGGGAGACAGAGTGAGAGACTCTGTATTAAAAAAAAATTTAAATTTTTTAAATGTTGTAATTGATACCCCATTTACCCTGATGTGATTATTACACATTGTATGCCAGCTAACAAAATATCCCACATACTCCGTAAGTATATACACCTACTTATACCCACACACAAAAACATGTAAGTTATAATTAACCAAGGGGAGGCCACACTCTCCTCTGAGGCTGATAAGGTGCTACATAAATTCTGAAGTAGACAGTGACATAATTAGTCAGAATATGCCTCTGGCCATCTCCAGTATATTAAATTCTCAGGGGAGTATTACCGAAATAATATGAGCTAATAAGGTCTGCTCAGATTTCCAAATTTAAAAGTTACTGAATTTAAACTGAATGTTAATTCAAACCATCTCTAAGACAGACTAAAAATGCTAGTACTCCAATGATGCTAACAATCACCAAGAATAAAACAAAGCATCAACCCCCAAGAAATGAGTCTTCACTGGCTGCTTCAGCGGATGCTAGTTACCTATCTCTCCATTTTCCATGGCTCTGATGTCAGGTCGTAACCTGCAGTCTGTCTTGGGAATCATACTCTCCATGTCTTTGTCTACTTCGTTCAAAACCATTGCAAAACTAGTAAAATTATACATCTGAAAAGAAGGAAAAGGATACAATTAACATATGCCAAGGCATCATGCAAAATGAAAAGCCCTGAAAGTAGAAGAGGGTTGACTTGACAATGACCCACTCCCTTTCGTGGAACAATGGTCAGTCTTTCTCAGATCACACATAATCTAAATGTTTTCAACAAAATATGCACCATCTGTGGGTATCTGTCTCAAAAACATCTCAAAGCAGGCTTTGCAGAATAAATATCCTCTATCATGATCAACTTGAAATAGAACTCTTAAGCAAAAAACATTCTTTTATCTTCATTAAAATCATCCTTGCTGGCTCTGGAGGGCTAGTACTGACTAGGTTGCACCAGCTTATATTTAACAAGGACCAGTTTTACTGCTAAGTAACTATTAAGCCCCAGTGAAGTCCTACCCCACACATCCTCCTGGCCAGATGCCAGAGGGATGGACAGCATGATGCACTTATGATGCACTGAGCTCAGGCAAGAAGGGAGCACCCGAGAGCCCGTGGGGGCTCAGGATGCCAGCCTGCCAGTCTCCATGCTGCCTGGGCTGGCCCCGCACGTGCCAGGAAAGAGCATCACAATGCTGAACACAGACGGTGAGGCCACAGCCAGCAAGCCCAGTCTCACCTGGGCAGAATTGGGAGGTCGTGGGGCTATTCGCCACAGGAGAACGCTTCCAGGGATAATGAATACACTTTCAGAATCTGGCATTGGCATTTCATCCGACTCCTCCGAAGTGCTCATCTAGAAAAACCAACCAATGAACATAATTTAAGTGAAAGGTTTTAAGAGACAGTCTAGCACCACATAATGACATTTCAGTCCACAACAGACTGTAAACATGATGGCAGTCCCGTAAGGTTACAGCAGAGCATGTAGAGAAATCTGCTATATGGCATTCGGTATTGTCATTGCAGATCAGGTAGGAGAAATGACTGATATTCAGTAACCGTGTTGGACCTTTTGGCTTTCCACATGAAAAAATAGAATACATACACCATCTAAGTTTGTGTTGGTACGTTGTATGAGGCTCGCACAATGATGGAATGATTTCTCAGAACGTTATCTCTATCCTTAGGAAAATATATATACACTTAGAAATTGTAAACCATTGTTTATTGCACAACACTAGAATGTAAACTACATGAGGGCAGGGACACTATGACCTTCTAATTCTTATAACCTTTTTTTTTTTCTTTTCCTTTTTTTCCTCAGTCCTCAGGGAAAGTAGTAATTCTTATATCCTTTTAACACAGTGTGGAAAGCCAATGAATACCTGCTGAATGCCCAAGTGGGTGCTAAGAGCCTCCTGAGCTTCAAGGGCTGCGCCATTTAGTGTTACCTGCATTGAGGTCATTACCATCATCACTCTTCCCTATAGTGTTTTATGGTTTTAAGGCTTGTTTCCTTTTTAAAGACAAAAATAATTCATTTGAGTATTTATTTTTATTATTTTTGAGATAGGATCTTGCTCTGTTGCCCAAGCTGGAGTGCAGGTGCAATCACAGCTTACTGTAACCTCAAACTCCTGGGTTCAAGCAATCTTCCTGCCTCAGTCTCCCAAGTAGCTGGGACTACAGGTGTGTGCCACCACACCCTGCTAATTTTTTTTTTTAATGTTTTTACAGAAATCAGGGTCTTGCTATGCTGCCCAGGTTGGTCTTGAACTCCTGGCCTCAAGCAATGCTCTCACCTCAGCCTCCCAAAGCATCATTTGAGTATTTACTGAGGAACTTCTGCAGGCCTCGCACTGGGGTGCTAGAGTCACTACTTGACTGTC
Source organism: Sapajus apella (assembly GCF_009761245.1). Taxonomy (NCBI): domain Eukaryota; kingdom Metazoa; phylum Chordata; class Mammalia; order Primates; family Cebidae; genus Sapajus; species Sapajus apella. The sequence goes on along the minus strand of NW_022436969.1, from coordinate 7,485,033 downwards.
GTGGAGTTCACACACCAGAGAGGAACGATCTGAGAACAACAAAAGGTTATGCTCTTGGGAAAGTCAACTAAATTTATCAATGGCACAAAACCGGGAGGGATCCCTAGTGCATCTGATGAAAAGAAAATTTACATAGATGTTAGGCTACATGGGAAGCCAACGTTTCCTCAGGCTCCCCTCCCCGCAGCCCCAGCTATGCTAGCGCTCTGTGTCTGCAGTCTTTATGCAACAATCCCTCGAGGAGATGTCCTGACTGCTGTTTTAAACATATGAATTAAGGCTCTGGAAGGGTAATATATATAACATAAATATAACAATTTGTAAGTGTATATCTATTTCCCTAAAGACAGGGACACGTTCTGAGAAATCATTAGGAGGTTTCATCACTGTGCAAACCCCAGCATCACACAGTGAACAAATCTAGAACTACTAGCTGAGACAAGTTCAGTGAATATACAGTTTACAAAATAGCACAGAGTTGACAACACTAATGATACAAACTTCCGCAGCGTCTGTGTTCAGGGACATCAGAAATCCATGACAGGTAGCTGCACACAGGAATGAGAGACCAGAAAAGCAGTGGATGTGTGAGAATACCTGCTCTCTCCAAGGGGAAAAACCACTTTTTCACAGACTGACTGGGAACTTAGGGGATATACGGAATGTTCCCTGGAATTTCGCCAATGTTCTTGGCCGCCCCACTCTGTAAAGAGAGTTGGAAGATGATCTGTTGGGGAGATCGTCTTTGTCAAGGTGCCTCCTATTAGCAGGAGCTGCAGCTGAGGAGTTTGTGCTGGAGGTCCCAGAATCCCGGACCTGCCGTTCTAAGCCACGTCAGTTTCCTCCTGGCTGTGGAGCACAGCCCGTGCCCGGTTCTTATGGGCGGGAACATGGGATGTAAGGAGGGAAGCAGAACTGTGCACACACAGCTGAAGGGAAACAAAGAAGGAAACAGCCCCAGCCACAGGAGAGCAGAATGCTCCGGCCGTTTAATAAACCACTTTTCACTTTGGGCGCAAGGTTAACTCCGTCTACAAGGAAAGTCACTCATAAATACACCTTCCACTTTGAGGGATCTTAGGGTTTCCTGAACTTTCACGTGCATAAGAAACGCTGAAGAGCCCCAGAGACTGGTCTTCAGTAGGTCTGAGGGGCAGCCGGGCAGCCTGCATTTCTAATGAGCTCGCAGAAGATGCTCAAGATGCCTGTCTGAGGAAGTACTTTCGGCAGAAATGACTTTATCAGTCTTTACTATGAGCAGACACTGTTCTGAGCCCATTATGCTTGTTAATTCATTTAACAGGTAGGTGCTATTATAATGCCCATGTTACAAATGAAGGCACTGAGGCAGAGGGATGAGAAATCTGGGCTTCTACTGCTCATCAGTGGTGGGGCTAAGATACTAACCCAGAGTTTGCACTCAGAACCATTATCTTGGTTGCTGGAATGGAATCCAACCTCAAACAATTATTTCCTGTCCAAAGAGGTGCAGTCCTCTTTAGCTCTGAGCATTGACACCTGGAGGGAAGGGGCAGGAGTTTGCTAACCACTGAAGCCTGCCTGGGACCATGCAACAAGAAGCCGCATGCCTCCCCTGTTGGGATCTAACTGCCCCACAAGGAAGAAAGTTTAGTAAGAAGAAGACAGCAGCCCAGGGATGACTCCTTTAACTATGACAGTCTTAACTTCAGTAATTTCATGATAAGGAAGAAGGCAACAAAACTGATGATAAACATGAAAATGTCAGAGAGAATTTTGGAGGAATTTTTTTTTTTTTTTTTTGAGAGAGTTTCGCTCTTGTTGCTCAGGCTGGAGTATAATGATACAATCTCAGCTCACTGCAACCACCACCTCTCAGGTTCAAACAATTCTCCTGCATCAGCCTCCCGAATAGCTGGGATTACAGGCACGCACCACCACACCCGGCTAATTTTTGTATTTTTAGTAGAGACAGGGTTTCACCATGTTGGTCAGGCTGGTCTCAAACTCTTGACTTCAGGGGATCCAAGTGCCTTGGCCTCCCAAAGTGCTGGGATTACTGGCGTGAGCCACTGCACCTGGCCAGGAAATTTTAAATCTTCAAACAATTTCAACCTTCAGTGCACATAAACAGGAGGAAAAGAAAATTTGTTTCGTTAAGATGAACTCCAACATTCCAAGCTATGTGAATTAAAGCAAAGCCCCACATATAATTGCTCCACAGTTACAAAACTGGTACATGTCCATATCCTATACAAGGCTATGTCGATATCTGTTAAAGCAAATATCTGATCATTAAAAAGATAAAAAGAGAAAAGTGACATGGATTAGCAGCAAGGAAGAAGAAAGTCAAACTGTGTTCCTGGAACAGGCTAACTCCAGATGGATGAGTACACAGTGAAGAGTCCAGTTATTCCTTCCATACCACCTTACAGGATGTTCACCTGTTTGCTGTTCTTCTTCTCTTCTGTATTTTTCTTATCATTCTTTTTGTAAGCATCAAACGTGGCAGGGTCAACACTGTACAAACATTCAGTCCACTTCCCATAGAGGGCACAGAGCTTCTTTTTGCTGTCAAGAAAAATGGATGTTTAGTTAACAAACCAGTGTTTGTTTGTTTAAAGCTGACAGCACCCGGTATTCCCAGGTGGACTCCCATCCAAGTCCTAACCAGGCCTGACCCTGCTTAGCTTCCAAGAGCAGATGAGCTCAGGCATGTTCAGGGTGGCATGGCCATAAACTGTTTTGCTATAATTAAAGATTACTATAAAGGTGTGTACGAATCAGATTTTCTATTATTATTATTTTTTGAGACAAGGTCTCACTCTGTCACTCAGGCTGGAGCGCAGTGGTGTAATCATGGCTCACTGTAGCCTCAACCTCTTGGGCTCAAGGGTTTCTCCCACCTTAGCCTCCAGAGTAACTGGGTCCACAGGCATGTACCACCACGCCTACCTAATTAAAAAATTTTTTTTTGTAGAGATGGGGTCTCACTATGTTATCCAGGCTGGTCTTGAACTGGCTGCAAGCAATCCTCCCCACCCAGCCTCCCAATGCTGGGAATACAGGTGTGAGCCACTGGGCCCAACCAAATCATGTTCTTTAACGAAATATACTTGTAGAAGAAAGATTTTTCAACGTATTAGAATGCTTGTTTCCTAGGTTATAGCAATGTTTGCTTGTTTGTTCGTTTGCTTTTTCTTTGAGATGGAGTCTCGCTGTCACTCAGGCTGGAGTGCAGTGGTGCAATCTCAGCTCACCGCAACCTCCGCCTCCCAGGTCTAAGCGATTCTCCTGCCTCAGTCTCTGGAGTAGCCAGGATTACAGGTTCCCACCACCCCACTCAGCTAATTTTTTTGTATTTTCAGTAGAGACGGGGTTTCACTATACTGGCCAGGCTGGTCTCAAACTCCTGACCTCGTGATCCACCCGCCTCGGCCTCCCAAAGTGTTGGGATTACAGGCCTGAGCCACCATGCCCGGCCAACAATGTATTTCAATACTGACATTTTATCTAGTGAACAAAATGTATACTATTCAACGTTTAAAATGGAAATTTTACCTTTTATCTTGAATGTAGCCTTCAACTTTGTGTAATTCCTTACCAAAAAGGCCACATGGCTTAAAATTCAACACACATTTGTCCCCAGTCCTATAAAGAAAATAGTAAGTCCAGGTTATCATTTATTACCAATGCAGCAGTAGAGAAATAACTGCAATAACTTTTCTAGCAGCAGCAACTGTTTACGGATTTTCTCTGTGCCAGGCTCCATACTAAGGTGATAATGATTAATCCTCAATTGGTAATGTTCCCACCATAACGAAAAGAGATGTGAGGTGCAGAAAGAATTCGTGACTTGCCTAAGGCAACAAAGTAGAATGGGCGCCCAGCTCCTTCTAGTAACTTCTATGCCCCATCTCCCTTGCCCCCACTAAACAAAGGAAGCAAAATAAGCTGAGATTGGAATTAAGGTTCACAGTCTTCCTTTATCAGAGACGTTAATGAACCCTCTTTATTAAATAAAGGGCTTCTAGTCATTTAAGAGTTAGTTCTGTTGCCCGATTGTTAAATTTTCATCAGCCTGTTCTAGAGCTTTTCTTTAAAAACAAACAAAACAAAAAAACTGAAGTCCACTAAAACTGCTTGATGAAAGTAAAGGAATGGATGAAGTACCCCAAGGTGCCTTACTTGTGGTTTATGATTTCCACATTGCCGTACTGTTCGATCCAGAGCTTACCCACAATAATATTATGCACACAGCAGGTGGGATTTGTCCACGTATATGCCTCATTGTGTCTAAAAAAACAAAACCAATCCCAAAAAAGTAAGTGAGAGGTATCACTTTGTTTAAAAAGTGAACTTGCTCCAAATGCTACTACTCAGGATAACAAACTAGGCGGCTCAAGATAGCCAAGTCCTCAGAGTTTCAAAACTCTGCTGATGTTAACTCACAGTCAAATTGAGATCATCTGCCCATTGTTTCTTAAAAGGAAGTAACAGCTTAAGAAAAAATTACATACTTCCACCAAACTCCAAATAAACTACGTACATAATCATTGTAAGCATTCAAAATTGTCATAAAACATTTTTAAAAAGCTACAGACAGAAAATAAAAAGTCTATTTAGCACTTTCTAGAGAAAGTATCCTCCAGCTCACCAAAGGAAAAAATGCATCTATGTGAATAAACTCTGATTTTATAATCCTATATACCCAGAGGAATAGAAATCACTCTACCATAAAGACACATGCACGTGAGTGTTCACTGCAGCACTTATTCACAATAGCAAAAACATGGAATCAACCTGAATGCCCACCAATGACAGATTGGATGAAGAAAATATGGCACACATACACCATGGAATACTATGTAGTCATAAAAAAGAACAAGATTCATGTCTTTTCTGGGAATATGGAGGAGCTGGAGGCCATTGTCCTTAGCAACCTAACACAGGAACAGAAAATCAAATGCCACATGTTCTCAGCTCCTCTCAAGTGGGAGCTGAATGATGTGAACTAATAGACACAAAGAAGGGATGAACAGACACTGGGGCCTGCTTCAGGGAAGAGGTTGAGAGGAGGGAGAGGATCAGAAAAACTAGTGGGTACTAGGCTTAGTACCTGAGTGATGAAATAATCTGTACAACAAACCCTCATGACAACAGTGAGGGATAGAACAAACCCGTACATGTACCCCCAAACCTAAAATAAAAGTTAAAAAAAGAAAAAGTTTTATTATTCGTTGTTTTTTTTGAGACGGAGTTTCGCTCTTTGTTACCAAGGCTGGAGTGCAATGGCGCGATCTCGGCTCACCACGACCTCTGCCTCCTGGGTTCAGGCAATTCTCCTGCCTCAGCCTCCTGAGCAGCTGGGACTACAGGCACGCGCCACCACGCCCCGCTAATTTTTTGTATTTTTAGTAGAGACGGGGTTTCACCGTGTTGATCAGGATGGTCTCGATCTCTTGACCTCATGATCCACCTGCCTCAGCCTCCCAAAGCGCTAGAGTCTCACTTTGTCACCCAGGCTGGAGAGCAGTGATGCGATTTTGGCTCACTGCAACATCTGCCTCCCAGGTTCAAGTGATTCTCATGCCTCAGCCTCCCGAGTAGCTGGGCCTATAGGCACACGCCACCACGCCCAGCTAATTTTTGTATTTTTAGTAGAGTCAGGGTTTCGCTATGTTGGCCAGGCTGATCTCAAACTCCTCAGGTGATCCACCTGCTTTGGCCTCCTAAAGTGCTGGGATTACAGGCATGAGCCACTGCTATACCTTTGTATTTTCCTTAGATATGTGTTTTTAAATTTACATAAAATTCATTTTTGTTGGTATTCAGGTCTACATTTGTTCAGATCTTTGTAACCACCACCAACACAATCAGAATCCTAAACAACTCCTCCACCCCCAAAGACTTCGCTTATGCTTCTTCTGTAGTCAGATCTTTCTCCACTCTTTTTTTTTTTCTTTTTTTTTCTTTTTTTATTTTCTCCACTCTTAATCCCTGGATCTCCAACTCGTTCCTGATCCCCAGCAACTGATCTGTTCTCCATTGCAATAGTTTTTCCTTTTCCAGACATCATATAAATGTAGATTACCTTTTGAGATTGCATCTTCAATCTGTGTAAGGCACCTGAAACTCATGTGTTGCTCTACATATCAATAATTCATTCTTCTTTGTGCTGAGTAGGATTCTGCTGTATGGATGTGCCACAGTGGCCATTCACCCACTGAAGGGCATGTGAGCTGTTTTCAGTTTTTGGTGATGACGAATAATACTACTATAAACATTTGTATATAGGTTTTGGGATGAATGTAAGCGTCCATTTCTCTAAGGTAAATATCTAGGAGTAGGCTTGCTGAGTCATGTGGTAAACAGCTAACTATATAAAAAACTGCCAAATTGTTCTCCGGGGTGGCTCTACCATTTTACATGACAACACCGACAATATACAGGTTGAGCGTTCCAAATTCAAAAACTGGAAATCTGAAATTCTCCAGAATCTGAAACTTTTTAAGCATTGACATGACACTCAAAGGATGCTCAATGGAGCATTTCAGATTTTGGAATTTTGGATTTGAGATGCTAAACTGGTAGGTATACTGCAAATACTCCAAAATCTGAAAATATCCAAAATCCAAAATGCTTCTGGTATATTTTAGAAAAGGGATACTCAATCTGTATGAGATTTCTAGTTGTTCCACATCCTTGACAGCACTTGGTAAATTTTTACAATGATTTTGATTTTGGACATTGTAATAGGTATATGGATAACTCATTGTCATTTTAATTTTGTAGTTATCTAATAACTGATGCTGTTGAACATCTTTTTTAAAAATTTTATTTATTTTTTTTTAGAGATGAGGTCTTAATCTACCATCTAGGATGGAGTGCAGTGGTGGATCACAGCTCACTGCAGCCTTGAACTCCTCGGCTCAAGTGATCCTCCTGCCTTACCCTCCCAAGTAGCTATGACTACAGGCATGTGCCCCCATGCCTGGCTAAATTTATTTTATTTTTTAAAAGACAGAGTCTATGTTGCCCAGTCTGGTCTTGAACTCCTGGCCTCAAGCAATCCTCCTGCCCTCCTGCCTCAGCCTCCTAAGTAACTGCAATCAGCTGGCAGCATTTTTTCGTGTGCTTATTTGCCCTATATATATGTAGCCATATTTATATATATATATATAAACACACACACGTGCTTATTTGCCATATATATAATTTTTTTTTGAGAACTATCTGTTCAATTTTTGCCCAATTATTTAATGAGGGGTTGGTTTTTTTTTTTGTTGTTGTTCCAGAGACAGGGTCTCAACTCTGTTGCCCAGGCTGGAGTACAGTGGCACAATCGCGGCTCATTGCAGCCTCGAACTCCTGGGCTTAAGTGATCCTCCCACCTCAGCCTCTCAAGTAACTGGGATTATAGGCACGTGTCACCACACTTCGCTATTTTTAAAATGTTTTAGTAGAAACAAGGTCTCACTATGTTGCCCAGGCTGGTCTCAAACTCCTGGGCTCAAGTGATCCTCCCACCTCAGCCTCCCAAAGTGCTGAGATTACAGGCATGAGTCACCACATCCGGCCTTATCATTTCTTATTGAGTTTTAAGCATTCTTTATATAGTCTGGCTACAAGTCCTTTTATGGCTATATGATTTGCACATAATTTTTACTATTTTATAGCTTATGTTTTCATTCTCTGAGCAGAATCTTTCAAAGAATATGTTTTTTATTTTAATAAAATGCAATTTATCAATTTTTGTCTTTCATGGGTTGTAATTTTGGTATCATATTCCTAAGAGTTCTTTGCCTAATCTAAAGTTGTAAGATTTTCTCCTATGTTTTCTTCCAAAAGCCTTAGTTTTACATTTTATTTTAGTCTATGATCTATTTTGAGCTGATTTTTGTAGAAGGTATGAGGTCTAGTTTGAGGTTCATTTTTTAACATAACAGCCATCCACTGTCTCCATAATACAGATGGTTGTCTGTGGAAGGGACTATTCTTCTTAGCTGTATTGCCTTTGCACCTTAGTAAAAATCAAGGGACCACATTTCTGCATGTCAATTTCTGGATTCTCTTCCCTGCTGCTTTAATCTATGCAGTCTTTACTCTGGCCACAACCGCACTGTCTTGATTACAACAGCTTTAGAGTTAAGTCTTAAAACTGGGTAGTGGGAGTCCATCAATTCTGTTCCTTTTCAAAATTATTTTGGCTGTTCTATGTCATTTGCCTTTTCATACAAACTTAGAATCAACTTCTCTGTATCTATTAAAAATCATCTGAGGATTTTGATTTGGATTGTGGTTCACACAGATTGCTTATAGATCAGTGAGGGGAGAGCCAACATCTTAACTATAACTGAGGCTTCAAAATATATCGAGGCACATTACCCAGGTAATCTGGATTACTTTCAACAGTATCTTGTGGTTTTCAACATATACATCCTGTAAATATATTGACATATGCATTCTACCATTGAGCCTATCCCAGTTATTGTATTTCTATGACTATACTTTCAGTACTAAAATTTCCAAAAATACCATTTTATTTATTTTTTTGCTAGAATGTCTTTCTGCTCCTTTGAGAGTGTCCACCTTTCTCTTGTGGAGCTACTTTACACCTCAGATACAAATGACAGTATCTGGATCAGCTTTGGGTTGGAGTAATGTTGACTGCCTTTTCTATTTTAGTTTCTTGAGATCTTCCTGTTTCTTGGTATGCTAAATGATTCCGGGCTGTATTCCGGACACCTGAATATTATGAAACTGTGTCCTCTTAACCTCTTCTGGAGAATACTGATTGTTAAAAATTTTGTTTTAGTAGGCAATTAACAGAGTTTCAGGTCAGAAGTCCTGACCCCTCCTCCTGTGGGCTTTGATTCGAGTGTCAGTTTCATTCTCAAAGCCTCTGTAGTGCTGCTCAGGCTCACCTCTCAATAGCCATCCAGGGACCTGGATCTCAGGCCACCCAGTATTTCAGATCCCGAGGCCCTTGTGTACCCTTTTGGGTCATTTCAATGCACATATGTAGGGATGAGCTTAGGAACTCATACGCAGCTTTAGGAGATCCCTTTCTTGAGCTCCCTCCTCTTTGCTGTTTCCCCAATACTCTTAGACACCAGGGGGTCCTTCCTCCGCCCTCTGTCTGGCAAGCTGGGGTTTGAGCCTCTCTGCTCTGTCCTGTATCTTCCACAACTAGGTCTTCCTCTGGGGCAAAGAAGTAAAAGAAAAGAAAGAAAAACTAGTAACAGAAAAACAAGTACTGGGATTATAGGAAAAGAAAAGAAAAATAAGAACAGAAATACAAGTGCTGGGATTACAGGGATGCTCTCACACTCTTGGGACCCCAGACGTTCCTTTATTCAGTTCCTCTGGCCAAAGAGAAGGACTCTGTCTGAGTTTGAGGCACATGTGTGATTGCCGCAGCCACCATTGCTGCAGGAGTGTAGCTACAAACCCTAGGGCTTGCTTTGGGGCAGGGCTGTGAGATAAAAATAAAACAGGATTTCCCCTAGTCTCTTACTTCCTGCAAGGGTATCTTTCTAGGTCCTTTAATTAGAAAGAGAGAGTTACTCTTAGAACTTTTTCTGTCTGCCTCCAATGCCCACTTCTGCAATTTGCTGCTCTGATTCTAAGGCAGGAGATTTGAGAGAAATATATAAAACCAGTAAACTCACTGCCCTATGGGTCTTCAGGTTTTAACTGCTCTCTCCAGTCTGCCTGCTACTATTTATGTTTCAGAGTCCTCGGGTTGTTGCTTTAAGTATTTTGTCCGGGGTTTCTAGCTGTAATCAGTGTTAAAGAGATAGGGTATTATATGCTGATTCTATCCTAACTGGAATTAATTGTGGATTTAAAGCTCATCTTGCAGAAGAAGAGAACTTCTAATTTATCTAACACCTAACATGCACCACAATTGCCATTTCATTATTTCTCAAAGTGAATTCATTTTGAAAGATCTTTAAACAAAACATTGGCACAAGGATATAAAAAAGCATGTTTCATAAGAACTGTCATGAAGGAATTAATTGCATCAATCTTAAAATAGATCCAAACACCAGAGTCAAACATCAACTTAAACTATTTACACATACCCAGATTAATCAGCAATGGCTACTGCCACGTTTCTCAAATTCTTTTACATAGAGGTAGATAGTTTGCACTGTATGAAAGCTGTTTCTTTTTCTCCAGCTTTTGAACAATAAGGTCAGCTGAGTGTGCATGTCTGCAGTTACAGGTAGGTATATATAAAAAGGGTTTAATGGCTTGATTAGAACTCACTCAAGGAGCTCCAAGGTGATGGTTCCTTTGGGTTCCGCTTCTACACTCTTCCCCCAGAATTTCAGTTTGGGATAGATTGAGCCATGAAAGATGAAGTCATTGTTTAATCCTTCAGCATGAAACGCACTGATTGGTGGGTGATGGCTGACTTGTTCTGAGATAAGTCTAAATCCAAGGTCATCTCTTAAGATTAAAAAAAAAAAAAAAGCAACATTATAATTAACTCTATCATTAAACATGTACATAATTACCCTTTCAAGTAAACAATTCGTGTGTGTGTGTGTGTGTGTGTGTGTGTATTTTGAGACGGAGTCTCGCTCTGTGCTCAGGGTGGAGTGCAGTGGTTCGATCTCCGCTCACTGCAACCTCTGCCTCCCGGGTTCAAGTGATTGTCCTGCCTCAGTCTCCTGAGTAGCTGGGACTACAGGTGCCCGTCATCATGCCCACTAATTTTTGTATTTTTAGTAGAGACAGGGTTTCACCATGCTTGTCAGGCTGTCTTGAACTCCTGACCTTGTGATCCACCTGCCTTGGACTCCCAAAGTGCTGGGATTACAAGTGTGAGCCATTGCATCTGGCCAACAATTCTTTATTCTCATTGCAATGAAAGACTTTAACCTATGAGAAATTATACAAATGCAACCCAAACCACCAAATCCAATGTTGTAATGCTAGCTACTTGAACAAATTAAAATAAAGAACAGCCACATGAATTTGAATGACTTACATGAAAAAAAAATTATGTAAATTTAAAACACATCATTCCTGTTACATTAAAATAGAGAAATCTACTGTGTCCACTTTCAAACATCTAGGCAACAAATGAGATCAAAACTTGTGCGGAGAAGAGGAACACACAGAAAAACTAAAGCCAAATAAAATCCCTTAATCATGTATAAACAAGACACAGGCTAGCTCAAGCAAACAGACCTGTACTTATAGATGTAGTCATTGGATTATGCAAACAATATATACTTATGCTAATAGATTTTATTAATATTTTTTGTAAAGAGGTGTTTTTATAAGAGGGTCTCACTGTTGCCAGGCTGGAGTGCAGTGGCTAATCACGGTGCAATCCCACTACTGACCAGCCCCGGAGTTCTGAGCTGTTCCATTTGTGACCTCCCTCTCCTGGGAGGTCACCATACTCATGCCAAACTTAGTGTGGACACCTGACCAGCAGAGTGCACTACAGTCCAGAGCTCCTGGGCTCAAGAGATCCTGCTGCCTCAGCCTCTCAAGTAGCTGGGATTACAGGCGTGTGCCACCATACGCAGCTAATATATTTTAAATGATTATTTTTAAAAACTCGATCATATCTTATGATCTACATAAGGAGAAAAGGAGGGTGATTAATCCCACGTAATCAGGAATACCGAAATCCTTGCAATTATTTCTTATAATGGTATCTTTTATGCATGTTTCAATATTTTTTGACAGTCTCTAAAATAATAAGTATCCTAGAAACAAACATCAAAATGGTTAACTTGCTCCAGTTATACATAATTGTTATTGGCCATGACCAATATGTATGTATTTCTCCTCTCCATCTGCAAGGTTATATAAAGCATGCGAGTGAAAGGCCTCACCGCACTAATTCATAAGTCTCTCCCAGCAGTGGGTTGAAAGGCTTTCCAGTCCGTTCCCACTGAGAAGCAACAGCAGACACAGCAAACGCAGCTACACACTGTGGGACAGAGCATGAGAACAAGTCAAAAATAGCTGAACTCGCTCTGCATTCTTTTAGGAACTAAAATTTTGCCGAAGACAGTAATTTACAAATTATTTTGAGGAGTTTAATTACTTTGGAGTTTTAATATGGCTCTAGCAGTGGAACATGGAAACTTGGATATTCAGAATGGAAATCACTTTGAGTCACTTCCTATAGTGTTATTCCCAACCATGGTTTTCATCACACTCTAACAGAGCTTCAAATCCTCTCAAGGACTCTTAAAAAACCCTCAAGTCCAAACTTACATTTAATTCATTTTATATTTTTTATAAGTAAAAAATTTCTCCAGGATTGGGGAGAGAGATATAAAACTCCACACCTTAATTGGTGTTAAGTCCAATGAGGTTGGAAAATGCTGATTTATAGAAATGAAAGAACAGAAAGCCTCAGTTTAGAATGTTCTTGCTTTGTTGAAGGAGAACAATGCGCATACTATACTCGGTCTCTACCCAGTCCATCCATGTACAACACAAACATCTTCTATCTAAAAAATTTAAAAGTGCAATTCCTTGCTGTCTCTTAACACATAGCAATGTATATATATTTATATACACAAGTAAGTACAAACGTATTTTTCTATTGTGTGTGTGTGTGTGTGTGTGTGTGTGTGTGTATGTGTTAACCTATTCTTGGAAATACCCCAAGAAAGTCTGGAAGAAGAAAGGTTGAATTCTTCCCTCAACATAACTCTACTTTCTTTCCTTTTCTTCTTCTTTTTTTTTTTTTTTTTTGAGGTGGAGTTTTGCTCTGTCACCCAGTCTGGAGTACAGTGGCGCAATCTTGGCTCATTGCAACTTCTGCCTCCCAGGTTAAAGCGATTCTCCTGCCCCAACCTCCTGAGTCATTGGGATTACAGGCACGCATCACCATGCCCGGCTCATTTTTGTATTTTTAGTAGAGACAGGGTTTCATCATGTTGGTCAGGCTGGTCTCGAACTGCCGACCTTGTGATCCACCTGCCTTGGCCTCCCAGAATGCTGGGATTACAGGCGTGAGCCACCGCGCCCAGCCAACACTACTTTCTAAACTAAAGATTTAGAAAAAGCCCATTAATATCAAGGTTTGCTTATGGGCCACCTCCCACTTCTCCTGCAATACTCATTGGTCTTTGCATGATGGTGTCACCCTGACCAGAGGACACTCCAGACATGCAACTTTGATAACATTTCCCAACCTCACATTGAATTTAACACTAACTGTGTGAATGTGTGTAAGTTCAGGGTGGGGTGGGTAGAGAGGTCTCTATTAGACCTTTTCCTCCCTTGGCTCATACCTGCATCCTTTCCACAGGATCAGAGAGTGAACTGGCCTTGTGGATGAGGTAAGTATGCTCCATGTATTCAGTTAGGCGCTGTAGGAAGCTCAGAGGCTCATTAAATATAACTGGCATCGTGATCTTGGATAGTTCCTATTTAACCAGAAAATTAAAACTGTTATGTCCAATATACATAGCAAACAAACCTACTATTATTTTTACATAACATCCTCCTGGAAAGGACAGAACAGCAACTAGTAACCCATGACATTTCATCAATATTGGTTCAATTTCACAAAATCTTTCCAAAGCACCTAATACTATGGAGTATAACCTTCTAGGCCTTGAAGGAGGGAATACAAAGACTGCCCACACAGTCTCCTTGGCTTCAGGGAGCTCACTGTCTGCTGGTGAGCTTGAGCGGATGACTATCAATCAGTCTGCCTTACGTCAGAATTAGGAAATGGGATACAAAGGTGATGGAGACAGGACAAAACTCTTCACAGTGGTGTTAAAATAACTAACTGCAGGGCCATTCATGACTGGAGAAGACTCCAGTGCCTTGAGTTCCTACATAAGCAAACTGAAACCCCTCCCTGTCGACTAAAGCTTCACCAATCAGAAACCGCCAAACCTCTATCTAGGGACGTGACACTTTCACCAAATGTATATACTTTCTTTGTCTGGCTCCCTCAATGAACACCTTCCAAAAGCTCCCCTTCTGCCTTCTCAGTGGAGTGTGGAACTGCTTCAGCTCTGGGGCTGTTCAAGTCATGGATTGCTGTCTGTTGAAATATATGTGTTAAAACTTCAATATGTCTACATTTATCTTATAACAATGGGCTAAAGACAAACCACACATACCATTTTTTCCGGGTAGTTTTCCAAAAGAAATTTCACAGCTTTTGAAATGACAATGAAATGAAACGAAATGATAACACTGAGCTTATCTGAGCACACTAATCCAGTATAAATTATGGTCTAGGGTACCAGCAGGCCACTGCATATTTTACAGAATAGATTTTAAATTGTCTGCCAGAATGCCGCCACCACAGTGGACTCTCATAAATAATTTAACAATCAGGAATAAAGTTTCTGACCTGAACTGCAACTGTTCAACTCTGTTTACCACGTGCCACCAGCATGTAATATTCTGGTAAGGCCTTTACAAAATTCATTAAGTAACACACTTATCTGGTATTTACTGGGATATTCCGACAATCTTCCCAAATTTCTAGCGACCATTCCCTTGGGAATCAGGTCTTTTATGAGGCCTCCTGGCTGGTCTCGTGGGCAGGTGAACAGTCCTGAGGCTGGATGCCACCTGACTTAGCTCTGACTTTTCCCCCTAAATATCCACATTCCCACTGAGCTTTTAAATTAAAAACAATGCAACCTTCGCAGAACCGAAACTGGAGCACATTCAAAGAAAATAAGCTCATTCATTATCATAAAACACTGCAGAACACAGACAGACATGTAACAGCTAAGCCTAATTAAAAGAAAAGGTAAATTTATTGCTGCCTCACTGGGGAGATGAGGGAAAACGGGAATGTATACAGAGAAATAAAAGAAAGCTCAACTATATACACTCTGAGAGCTCATTAAACCCAGAGACTCACTGCTGGGGACAAGTCAAAAAAAACTGGGACTGCCAAGGCTTGTCTTAATTGAAAGGTCCCAGGCTCTCTTTGTTCTACTTTTTTTTTTTTTTTTTTTTGAGATGGAGTGCAGTGGCACGATCTTGGCTTAGTGTAATCTCTGCCAGGTTCATGCAATTCTCTTGCCTCGGCCTCTGTAGTAGTAGCTGGGATTACAGATGCGCACAACCAGACCCAGATAATTTTTGTATTTTTTTAGTAGAGACAGGCCAGGCTGGTCTCGAACTCCTGACCTCAAGGGATCTGATCCTCCCACCTCAGCCTCCCAAAGTGCTGGCATTACAGGTGTGAGCCAGAGAACCCAGCCTTCCATTTTTCAATAAAAAGTATTTTTTTCTATTAAAAAAACTAATTGGGAAATACACAACTGTCTTAGTATAAAATATAATAACATTGAAATAAAAACATGAAAATGTCTCTTTACTTCCCTTTCCTACTCCTCTCCCTAGAGACAAAACAACACACACATATGCATACACACTCTTGCTTTATATTCACACTTCCTTTTTCTTTTTCTTTGAGACGGTGTTTCGCTCCTGTCAACCAGGCTGGAATGCGATAGTGTGATCTTGGCTGACTGCAACCTCCACTTCGCAGATTCAAGCAATTCTCCTGCCTCAGCCTCTCAAGCAGCTGAAACTACAGGCATGTGGCACCATGCCCAGCTAATTTTTTGTATTTTTAGTAGAGACAAGGTTTCACCATGTTGGCCAAGCTGGTCTCAAACTCCTGACCTAAGGTGATTTGCCTGCCTCAGCCTCCCAAAGTGCTGAAATTACAGGTGTGAGCCACTGCACCCAGCCAAGATTTGCTTGTTTTAAGGCATGGCATCAGCTCTACGTACTGACACTTCCGCTGTGTTCTGGGGATTTTATACACATGTAAGATCCATACATTGAGTCTTTCAAGTTCTTTGTAATCACAGGATAGTGTAATGGTAAGACCACTGAACCAGACTGAGTTCCACTGCTGGGTTCACCATTTACTAGCTGTGTAGCTTTGACCAAATTAAACGCTGTTCCAGTTTCCTCATCAATAAGTACTTAGTACTTATTGATGAGGAAATTGGATATAATAGTATCTATCATAAACTACCTATCATATAATAGTATCTATCATAAAGTGTAGTTCTGGGCACATTAGTAATGCTATACATGTGTTTATTAAATTTAAAACAAAGTCCATATATGTCCATATTCATATATCTTTAAGAATACAGGCAAATATGGCTTTTAAGTAGAAGATTTCTCTAAGTGGAGTTTGAGTCCAAAACGCTCATTTCATTTTTTTTTTTTTTTTT